>NC_056746.1:1220089935-1220309935 GCF_019279795.1 Protopterus annectens | reverse complement strand
CCCACCCCACCTCCCTCCACTACCTCATGTGAAATCCCTTCTAGCATACCCCACCAACTATCAGCAGGGAGCAGGTCCAGGCAGTGCTCACTTAAGCCTAATACAGTGCTTCTATGAGCCCTGATAATATCCGGAGTTGCTTCCTATATGGTTTAAAACAGAACCTATCAGGACCACTTAAAGCAGTCTTCAATTACATCCACAAACAGGTTACTTATCAACTGAATGCAGGACTGCAAAGGTCAACCCTCTTCATAAGGATGGTCCACCAACCAACCCCAGAAACTATAGACCCATCAGTATGACAAGTATAATATGCAAAGCCATAGAAGAAACTATGATGGAAATTTGCAAGGACACTGGCAGCCTACAGAGACTGGGCCCACCACAGTTTTGCTCTGTCAAAGGAACTTCTTGCTTACTTAACATGGTAGACTTCTTCAAGAAGGTCACCAAGGCAATGATGAGGGCAAAATGGTGCATACTGCCTACCTTGACCTGGCTGAGGTATTTAATATGATATCCCACTCAGGAATCAATACCAAACTCACCAAATTAGGCGTAAATCCTACTCAGCTCATTAGACTGCCAGCTGGCTTACAGGCAGGACCCAGGAAGTCAAGGTTGGTGAAACCACCTCCAGCAAGATACTGGTCACCAGTGGAGTACTTCAGAGTTCCATACTGGGCCCACTCCTGTTTGAAATCTACTTCTCAGAAGTAAAGGCTAATGTCAAGGGCCTCTGGTTCACCATGTTTACAGATGACTGTAAATTTGGGGCTATCATAGATTCCTCATATGACACTAACATCCTGCATGAAGGTCTAACACAGAGAAATGACTTGTGCCAAAGCCATGCATTAAAACTAAACTCAAACAAGTGCATTATAGTCTCCTTTGGGAAACTGCCCACTGAAGTTAATTATTCCACCCCTAAGATTTAACCAAATAGTTAGGCATTTAGAACACATATAGACAGTAATCTCACTTTTGACCAATACATAGCCAGGATAGTAAGAAAATTATTCTTTGTCACCCAGCTTATAGGTAAAGGTATAGCATCCAGGTCAAAAGAAGTTATAGTACCACTTTACTAGGCCCTTATCAGACCTATCAGTAAGCACAATGCCCCCTTCAGCATGTACCTAACAAGGCCTCTACAACACTTGAAACAACCACAAAGGTTCCTCATCAGGACAATCTAAAGTACGAACATCCTCTCATACTCATGTGAAGATGAGATCATCCCTGACCCTGTTCAAACAAAACCTTGACCATTAGATGATAAATCAAATATTCACCCCCTACTGCCTTACTAAAATACCCCTCTGAAAAGATGCTCAATGTACTTGGGGACAAAATTGGGTTGGGTTGGGTTCCGTAGCTAGGCTTATAAAGGTCCCGGGGGTCATTAGTCTAGTAATAACCCATGAACTAATTTCTATAATTTTACAGTTGCAAACAATACAAGACAATGTTACAAAATATACAATAATTACAAAACAATACAATGGCAGGTATAGTTTGCTTAGGTAGCTTTCTATCTTGATTTAGAACAGTATGCTATTAAGGAAATGACAGAAGTATGCTTAAACTTATAAAGTGTACTTTAAATATCATTATTGATTAAACATTTTAGACTTCAATAAGAGCAATATACTGACTAGATGTGCCATCAAATTATTGACCAAAGAAGTGATAGTAAGGACTTTCATATTCCAGGTAAGGGAAAGAACAAAGCTGCAGAAGTATTGCAGTTTGTTGTATCCTCATGTAATTTTCACAGTCGAGCAACCAAACCTAACCATACCAGATTAGCAAACATATGAATTGTATGTTAGCCTATGGAACCTAAGGAGCTTAGCTTAACAGTGTATACCAAAGGGGAGCACTAATTTTCCCATTATCTTAAACAAAAATTCTGAGGTGCATCTGCCAACTCTGCTGATGGGAGAAGTTCTCTGTCATGGAGAATCTCTCTTAATTGTTATATTACCATATCACACAACAAACACAAAAATCATTTATATTTCCAGTTTCCATTGTCACATTTACCATTCTCATATTTAACTTTAATGCCTATTCATTAACCAAGGAAGGATACAGTTTAGATCTTACATTGCTAACAGTTGGGAAACACCAGCTACCATGTCCAAACTCTTAGCGCCATTAACTCAGAAAAAGGGGTCACAGCCTGCACATTATACACCCAGTTCACTCTGTTCCAAGACACACAGGCTCTGTTCCTCCTGACAGAGATCTATTTACTTCCTCCTCACTCTTTTTCCCTCACTCCCCCTGTTACACACACAGACACACACACACACACACACACACACACACACACACACACACACACACACACACACACACACACACACACACACACACACACACACGCACACACGCACATACACACACACACACACACACACACACACACACACACACACACACACACACACTTACTCAAGTAAAAACTTGAATGAAGTTACATTTCTTTACTTCAGGCAATCAGGCAATAATAGAGAAACTGCTCTACTCCTTGTAATCATAATAACATGCCACACAGACATCTTTTAAGAAAAGTGCTACAGCATTACAATATTTTGGTTGTATGTCAGGCTGAAGTTCATTGAGTTGTAATACTTTTAAAGACGTTGGTAGCATAGTTATCACAATCCCTGGGATTCAGTAAACTCCGTGCCAGAACAGCGTTATTCTGACATGGATAGGACCGTACCCACACAAGAATAGCTGTAGCATATTCATGAAGGCACGCTACTGTTACGGCTATGCAGACACTGAGTACAGGGGACATGTCTAAGTAGTGCACATACATCTAACATGCCCCTGCACTCATAAAGTGCCTTAATGCACTTTTTAAAGGTATTTCAGTGTCTATGGACACTGAAATGAAATAAAACAAGTACTCAGTGTCCATGGATACTGAAATAGATAGGGGAGCAAGAAACAATGCATGGGGTGTGTGACAGGTTCTGACACACACCCCCTGCATTGTAAAAGTGCCATACAGCCATAGATGTCAACTGTACAGGTTTCTACAGAATGATTAGATGCCTGCCTCACATACTTCTCAACCTCCTAGAGCAAGAAAGCTGTACAAAGCCATAAATAATGGGGGACAAAGACAAAAAAATAGGGACACCCATTAAATATTGCACAGCAAACTTGGAAAGCTGATAAAAAAAAGGTTTGCAGTAGCACGGATTTCCAGAAGGATATGAAGACTGAAACACAAATGTCTGCCATATGAAAGTGCAGTACGGCCATAGCCATTGACTGTACAGGTATCTGCAGACTGCCCAGATACCTGCCTCACAGACTTCTCAACCTCCTAGAGCAAGAAATCTGTACAAAGCCATAAACAACAGGGGGGACAAAGGCACAAAAATAGGGACACTCATTAAATATTGCACAGACAAACCCAGAAAGCTGATAGAAAAAAGGTTTAAAGTAGCACGGATTTCCTGAAGGGTATGAAGTCTGAAATCCAAATGTCTGTTGGTATGTTCTGACTTAAACCCTGAGTGATTTGCCAATGATTTGTTAGGAAACCACAGTCACACTTCCTATCTCTGTAAGACCAATAATTAAAATCTGCCCCTATGTGTCCCTTTACAATTTCCCTTACTGTGACTGACAAGGAGCATAGATACATGTAAATAAAGTGAATTTATTATTTGTTTCCATTCTAAGGTATGTTTAAGCATTGCTGAGCAGGTATGCACATTATGGCCCTCTGTTCAGCATTGCTGAAACATCCCATAGGAGATAAATAAAAATATACAGCTGAAATCCTCATGCTGAGAGGTGAGAGATAGTGAAGTGGTTAGAGTATCAGCTTTGCATGCAGGCATTCACAGTTCAAGTACCAAAACAGGCACTTATTTTACATGGCAATGCAGTGTTAAAATTATTATTTTAATTTTAAATAATGTAGTAATTGAGGTTTGTCAACCAGGGTAGCGTAGCTGGTCTAAACTGCAAGTGTGAGTGCATATAACATGTGAAATCACCCATGTATACACAAGTATCCCATACAGTATAGTCACACCCCATGGTAATATAATGAAAGCAATATATATATATATATATATATATATATATATATATATATATATATATATATATATAGATAACCAACCTCTTATTGCAAGTCATCTGCAAAAAGCCTGACAAAGAGGGGGGATAAAGGCAAACAATAGTGACATCTTTGAAATATGTCTGTTATACGCATAGAAGTCTGCTACAGTTGCATGGTTTGATTTAACATTTAATTCCTGATAGATTCCAGGTCTGAAACACAAATGAATGTCATCATTTACCAATGTCAATGCTGACATCATCCCAGTGATTTGTCAGAAACCCTCATCTGTTATGGGCAACTGACCAAACATATGAGCCACGCATCTGGATGGTATCTAGACATCCAGAGAGTGGAGAGGTATGACTGCAGTCATTTAACAGAATAGAGAAAACAGTGACAGCTGCCAACCATTTCATCCAGCACCTTCTGAACCACAGTAAGACCAACATGGCACTATCCCAAATCAGCTCTGGGAAATTACCCCTGTATTTCCAGATATATTATGCACTACAGGGATGGAACCGTAGGGAAAAGCAGATATTGATGCAAAAATGTCCACCCACAGATATTTGCACCACAGTCATACAACAAACCAGTACCCCAAATGAACTCTAGAGTAGAATGATTGTTTGAACAAATATATCCTGATTTCTAGTCACACACTACACCAACATATACTGGCTCAACTCACATTCTACTGGGAATCCTGAGGTGTTACAGGACATTACTCCATCTGCCCCTACAAATATATACACCTGATATAACACCAGCAACTGTAGCAGCATGCACAGTCAGATAGAAAAGGATCTTTGACACTCACATCTGCTACTCTCCTTACTCAGCCCAACAAACATTTACACACAACACTGCTACACAGTCTTGGCAGTCTGTTAACAATGGTCAGACATACATAACTCTCGGTCAGACATACATAACTCTCAACTGTACAGATTTCCACAGAATGTCTAGGGTGTGGGACCATATTTATGGCCACTGCCGCATACCACTTCCAGGAGTCTGCTAAGTCACTGGGATGATACCTGGAGTGCAGTCAGTAAATAATGATATATCATACCTCTGAACCTCTTACTGCAAGACATCTGGACAAAGCATTACATACTTGGGGGCAGGGGGGCAGAAAGAGGGACATATCTCACATAATGGTGTTACAAACTGAAATAGTTGCTGGTGTTACAGGCTTTGTTGTAACATAATATCCATGAAGGATATGATGTCTGAAACACTAATGGATGTCAACATTTACTGACTACAATCCTCACATTATCCTACTGATTTCAGAAAAACAGAAGGTGTCTGAGGAACAGACCAAACATAACGGGCAACCCTCTGGGCAGTCGGTGGACATTAGGACAGTTGAGAGGTATGTCAGAGACATATCACTGGCAGATGTCATGTCACACATAAAATGCTTCTCTAGACAAACCCTGTTAATCTAGCAATCCTCTATGTGTATAACAGCAATACTTACTTACAATCCATACCCAATTCTGGAGCTTTGTCCCCCATGTTGTTACAGGGCTGTCTCCACATGTCCTTTCCTGAGAGGTATTCCCACCTACTGTCTGTGAAGCTGTAGCCTCCACACCTCCATAATGTCCTCCATGCAGTCAAGGAAAAGGTGCAAGGCCCACATGAAAGACTTAATTATAGCAATGTGTTGATATGGTATTGGCTAATGAAATGACAACGCAGCTGCTCTGGATGCAAGTAGCAAGTGGGAGACACCAATTGGTGCACAGGCCATCACCTGCTCATGAGCATTATCTACAAAAGGCAAGCTGATGCCTATCCAACACAGGTCTGAACCCATCTACACAAAGACAGGCTGTGACTACACAAACCTAACCATTTGCATCATTGTGAGGAAACTCTTCAGCACTATAACAGGTATGTCAATCACGTAAGCTTGTAATGGAATGCAGAAGGGGATGCAATGATATCACATAGGACATTAAACACTAGGCTGCAACAAGACCTGCTGGACTCACATGCTGCTGTCCAGCACCTATAGCCATTCCCACTTGTCCTGTCTGCATTGACATGGATCACATCTCTGGCCCCTGATTCACCGCAGCAAAGGTCAGCTCATGTATGACTACTACTAGAGTATCTGTTGCCCAGTACTGAGTGTGACACTTCTAGGCCAGCTAGCTGTGATGTTTTAATTATTCATATGTCACCTGTGAATGCTACTCTAATATATATGCTTGTTTTACAAATGTAAGAGACTTATATAGGGTATGTTCATAGTACACAACAGGTGCAGGAGTGTGTGTTGAACTGTATGTCATATACTGAGTCCATACCTGACAACTGTCCAGAGATTTGCAGACTGACCACATTTCTGCCTCATATTTATAGTCAATGCCTCATGCAATTGTGTATTGCCAGGCACATCACTGGCAACCGATTAAAGAGTGAAGTCATAACATAATAACATACATTGGATTGTCAAATGTCATATCCTGCAGAGTAGACCTGTGAATGCGACATGTCTTTGCTGGCAACTGTGTGTTTCAGCAAGATTCATAAAGTGACACTATTTTCTGGTCTTTCACCACCAGTGATGTGTGCCTTTGTGCAGATGATTTGCTCTAACAGGAGCTAGTGTCTTACCATGAAACCCATGTCAGTGCAAGTGTATCTTGTCCTATAGGATGCCAACAAGCAGAACAGATACACAAGGCATACTTGTGCTCCATCTGTGACAACCTGTGTCATTTCAGGGGTATGGCTGTTGGCCACTGACATGTTGTCAGTGCTGACACAAAAAAGTGGCAGCCTTTTATACACTGGCAGTACACTGACCTTCAATACTTCAACTTCTGAGAGCCAGACATCTGGACAACACCATACGTGATTGGGGGATGGAGGCCTAAATGCAGGGACCATTTGTGAGTATTGGCCTTACACACCTAGAAAGGTGATTCAATAACAGGGTTTGCATTAACATGCACGTTTCTATGGGTATGCAGTCTGACACTACAATCTGTCATTATTTTCTGACCATAGTCTTGTGTGATTTGCCAAGGAATTGCCAGGCAGCCACTATTTCATGTTATACAGACCACAATTATGATACTAACCTCTGTACATTCTGCAATAGGTCTGTACAATTGAGAGGTATGGTTGGCACTGTGCAGGTTACTCCAAACTGTGTACTGTCCACACGTGTGGCCCCATGTCCATGACATGTACAGTTTTACAGCATTAATAGATATTGACATCTGGACAGTGTGTACATCTCCTATCATAGGTGTAGCTGACATGCACAATAGTTCACACTGCAGTTCTTTGAACATGGCCCTGTCAAAGACAGCACTGTACCTAGGCCACTAAAACACAGCAGCTGGGAGTAAGTGCTGGCCAATTCCTGACAGTATTAATCACACATACACATAGCTCATTGACTCCTGCATATTGTGGCCATGCAACAAGTTGTCATCTGTATTGGGACAGCCCTGGCAATGTGTGCTCTGCTGTTATTTCCCTGCAAACATACATGTTACTGCATTTCTGTGGGAATATGGGGGGCACACCTGTCAATTGTACATTTGCACAGACTGTGCTGATAATTGCGTTACATTGTAGTTCCATTTTGCATACTATTGTAACCTATCTTGGGGACTAGAGGCATATCACTAAAGACCACAGGTCAGATTGTAATGGCATACATTTGAGTTTCAGACTTCTTACACTTCAGAGCCTTACTGCAACTGCAAGATCTGCTGTGCTATCACTGTGTAAGTCTGTAAGGGGGTATTTCATCATTGTCACCATTTGTGGGCCTTTGCCAGACATTTCTTTATGGTTTTCTACAGCTGACTTGCTGGGTGAGATTGAGGGGTGAGTATGGGACCCCCACACTGACATCCATGCCTGTGACCTATGACCCCTCAGTTAGTTGGCCCTCCACATATACTGCAGTGGGACTTGTCACCTTTGGTACTACTGCATAGTGTGGGGAGGCCAGTACTGGGCAGACATTTACTGGTGTCCCACATAGCTGTCATTTGTCTGCTGCTATCCCAGTAGGCCACCCCATTCCCTTGCATGCATGCAGCAATACCATAGATATGCTACCAGAACACAGTAAAATATTCATTTATTTTTAAGAAGACTGACTTAACTTGTGCCTGTGGAAGTTGTTTGGATGGTGCCTGAGGGCTGCCTATGTTAGATGCATGAAATACATGGCCTATACATGGTATGTTACAGGTAGTGTGATGTGTGTGTGTGTGTGTGTGTGTGTGTGTGTGTGTGTGTGTGTGTGTGTGTGTGTGTGTGTGTGTGTGTGTGTGTGTGTCATCCATTTTACTGTGTGCATGAGTCAGTGAGATGTGTCAGTCCCTGGGTGCCTACAGTGTCAGTGTGTGTGTGTTATGCATTGCCTCTTTGCCAAGGCCAGGCCATACTGGGCACGCCTCTGTCTGCCTACAGGAGCTGGCTCAGGAGGTTCCTCCGAGCCCCTTTGAGCCTGTGGGGACCTTGACAATGGTGGGGGGCTGTGTGGTCCTTCCTCATACTGTTTCTGCTGCAGCTGTTTCTGCAGGATCATTTTGTGTAGCATGGCACATACTATAAACATGTGTGTACATGTAGCTGGAGGGTACTGCAAGGCTCTACCAGATATGTCAAGGCAGCGAGACTGTGACTTGAGCATCCCAAATGCATGCTTTATAATGATCCTGGCTTGTGTGTGTGCCTCATTATGTCATTCTTGAGTGGGTGGGTGTGTATTTCTGATGATTGTCATCATCCACACCTCCAGTGCGTAGCCAGCATCCCCCACCAGATGGCCATACGGGATGTCCCCCCTGGCAAATCACTGATATAGCTGTGAGGAATGCCAGCTGTGGGAGTTGTGATAGCTTCCAGGGCTGCCAGCACACACATTCATGATAATGCCCTGGGCATTGCACATGACCTGACAGCTGATGGAGTGGAAGCCCTTGTAGTTTATGTAGACCCTACCCTGCTCTCCAGATGGTGCTTTGCTGTAGATGTGCGTGCAGTCTATGGCACCCAGTACCTCTGGGTAGTCTGCTACACAGTGGAAGAGGTGCATATTGCTGATCCACTCCTCACAGGTGCTGGGGAAGTAAATGTGCTCACTGGCATGTGGTAGCATGGCATCCAGGAACTGGTAGAGTACCCTGGATGCAGATGCCTGTGAGACTCCCATGATGTCCCCAGTAGGTTTTTGAAAAGTACATGTAGCTAGTATTCTTAAGGCTACAAATACCTTAGTATCCATTGGGATGGGTTCCCCTCTGTTGGCTCTGGGTCTGAGGTGAGGCCAGCAAAGCTCGCAGAGTTGCTAAAGTATGTCCCTGTCCACCCTGTAGCACTCTACTATCTCCAGATTATGTAGGCTCTGGTAGGTTACCCTGCGTGACAGCTGCCCATAACATTTTGTCAGTTAAAATTACACTGATTGTGTACACCAGTGATGCAGAGTTTGTGGGAAAAACAGACTGAAAGGTTTTTGCAGTTTATGCTGTTGTGCTGCAGATGCTGCTTGTATGATTGGCTGGCTATCATACATTCCATTTACTTGCTGTTTTATTTGTAGTTGATTGCTTTTATTCTGCTAGTCCCCTTTTTTTCCCTTCCCATTTCCACCCCTTTTAAGCCCCGAGGCATGCTGCGCAAACCCAATACCCAAATGTAAACAGTCCTCCTATTTCTGGATTTTTTGTTTTTTTTTAGACCCAGTGTGCACCATGCAAACCCGTTTAGCTAAAGTAAACACTTTGCAGTAGAAATGCCCCTTCCCTGGACACAAACACACTCTTCATTTCATGGAATATGTCGGTACACTCTGAGACACACCCCCTTGCTTATCTAAGCTCAAATGGCAGCTGTGGAGCTCCAGTGTGCTTACACCAAGCATGACCCATCACCTTTTCATGTCAGCTGCTCCTCCTGCTTACACTGCAGAATTATTGCTCCAACATGGATAGGTGCAGCCAAAGAATGGTTTCCCATTTAGTGATTCAGTAAAATTTGCACATTTGCATACCCCACAGCTTAGTCCCTGGTTACATGTCTACACCACAGCCTTCTGCCTTAGCAAGCACTGTTACCTGTTATTGTTTTGATTCTACATGTCATACACTATAATGGCAAAATGCACACTTCACTTAAAATTGGCTTTTTCACATTTTTTTTTCATTTTTAGCATAATCCCATTTGCACGCCGCTGCCCTGTGCTTAAACGGCTGAAATCGGCCCATAAAAAATTTTATTTTTATAATTTTGCAGCTCTTTTCCATGCCAGTGACCATATTTTTGGCCATTGGCATGCATAATAATTATAATACATGCTTTACTTTGAGCTGTCATGCCGCAGTTTTGATTTTTTCAGAAATGTATTTGGCTAGTAGATGAATATATTTATGCAGTGGAAGCTATTCTGGCATGGATGCCTACCTGCTTACTGAATTGCTAATTTACCTCATTTGCATGGTTTTCACCAGCAAATGAGGTAATTAGGATTATTCAGTGGTGTTCATGCCAGAATACTGCAGCCAGGTTCATGCACACCACCAGCCTGGTTTACTGAATCGCCCAGGATCCAAACTCCCTGTTTGAGCTGTGCCTATATTCTGACAAGGGATTTTCATTTACTGAATCCTAGGGAATATTTATACCGCATTATTTTCCTGTTGGAATTTCATTTCATAACAACTGTCACAAATGTAAACTTCTCAATTTGTAATATTTTGAAATCCAGTACTTTGTAAATGTAAATAATTGCGACATTAATTACTGTATTTTGATTGCATCACTTTTGCTCTTGTTTGAGTTTCTGTCATGGAAGAAAAGGGTTTTGGGACCATGCCAGCCACCTCCCAGATGAACAAACATTAATGAATAAGTAAAATAACTACATGGAGACCTTTACCCACAATATGCATTTTAAATTTCACTGAACTACAGTCTATTCCTGCCAGGGGAGGGAATGGCCTTCCCTTTAATACTGTATTTTTTATTATTATTTTTCATTTTAGAGTTTTTAAAATCCACAAACCAGCCAGTCTCTTCCCTACATCTAATACTTCACCCATGCTTCTATACAGTTCCTTTTGATGTCTTTTTATTTTTTCAACTATTATCCATCCCTTGCTCTTTGGTATCCTGTCTGCTACAAACCAGAAATCTGCATTAGGAACATGTGAACATATGAACAATACTAAACAAGTGATAACAGGAACCTTAAGATGCCCAGCCATATAAACCCTTAAGCATACACGCTTAAAAGTTATTGCTATGCTTTGCAAGTTCTTAAAAGTGCTCACTTACCACACTGAACGGGGCCATACATCATATCCTTCATGTATATTTGCGTCCACCCATCCGATCATCAAGGCTGGCCTTAAAGTTAGACAAAGCAGAGTTTTGCTTGATCTATGCTGGGAATTAATTTAGTTAAGAACCTATCCTTCAAGTAGCTTTGTTTATTTTGTGTAGATTTAGGTCAATGGTATGGATATTTGAAGAGACACTGGTTTTGCTTAGAAATTAGAAGTCAAATAGAGCTGGCCCTTTCTGTCTCCTACTTTCCAATTTTTGCAACAAAAAATATTATTTGTAAGTTGAAAAAGGATCTAGGCCTATTTCAGTTAAATGGACTAATTCTGGCCTGAATTAGGCTAGATACCTCTGTTTAGAATCACTGTGCTTTATTACCATAATAGCAACTCTTTGTCTTGTCTTAAACATTCTACTCCTTTCAATTTACTGCATTTATCTGAACAAGTCTGTTTGAAATTCTTTACCATACATTCCACGCATTAGGGAATTATTTTTGAATCAACAAAATGTTCTTAAGAATGATATTAACCATTCTGATGTGCAACCCAAATCACTGTGTCTCCAAACGCAGGATTAACTCTTAAGAGTTGTGGTTTCTCTCAAGTCATGTGGTTCAACACAGATTATAATCCAAAGTGAGTCATACCCTGAATTTCTTTGCATTGCAGCTCTACTTCCTGTTATGAAGACAAAATTGCTTCCCACTCCGATTATGAACTGTGGCTCCTCTTTTCACCCTGTAAGGGTATAAATGACCTACCAAGTACACCATTCTGCAACTTGCAAAGCAAAATATAAGTAATTTTAAACGGTACCATCAAATGCTTCTACCTTACTCTGAAATGTCAATTCATGCATTTGTATCCATTCTTTTCAAATATTTATCTAATGTAATTCAGAATGGCCTAAGATGCCCATCTCCCAGCCTGCTTAATTACATCTGCATATATCTTGTTTCTATACATATCTGGCACCCTCATGATTCTGTAAGAGTGGGTTGAATATGGGTTCAGTTAAAGCCAAAGTTTTGCAATGTTTTATTTAAGACATCCATAAAGTGATGCCCTTTTAGTCTCATAAAATGACCTTAAGAGCATTATGTCTGATGGCCTAAGTCATCTAAATGGGAATGTTAATTTGAGCTCCCCTTTCTATAAAACTGTTGAATCCCCTTTATGTAATTGCAAAGATTTGGATGTCCTGTACAATCTCTTCTTTCCTCTCCATTCAGAAGTCCATTTATCCTAAATACACCAAGAAAGACAACATCACCACAGTAGTGCATGAAATAATAATCCTGACTACTTCTGTGAAAAATCCTAAAAACTGCAGGCAGCAGCTCTTTAGTCTGTGCTTGCCTCTCATTCATTTGTCAGGCTTGCAATCTGCCCCACCTTTTAGCAAACTCCTTATTGCCAGGGCCTAGAAAATGAAATGTATTTATTTTATTTATTTAAGTTTGATGACCGGGGAAGTCCACTGGGCCAAGAAGAGCCCGTTTTCAATGAAGGCTCAGGGAGAAAAGCTCCACAATAATTGCAAGTTATATTTCACATGTTACAAAAGGACATAGTTCCTACAGCTAATTAAACATTTACAGATAAGTTCCATGATATTTGCAATTGGCTTGTCACAGTGTTACAAAAATGAAAAGACATAATTCAGTAGAGAAATTTCAACATTTACATAAAGTGAATATTTTTGTTATAAACTCAATTGTAGGTTTAACATTTCAAAATATATAGCTACTAGCCATTAGTAGGTTAGGAAAATACTATGCATGGAGAGGGTAATAGTATATTTGAGATTGGAGAGTATAGTAGAATTGATATTAGAGAGAAAATTAGTTTTTAGTAGGGGGAGGGATTGTTTTGGGTGGGATGCAGTAATACTAGAGGTAGTTGGATGAGTCAGTCCAAGGTAGAATGGGGGAGGGGTTAAGTTGGAGTGTCGCAAGGGCATTCCCATTTGGAAGAAAGATGAGAGAGTACCTGAGATTTGAAATTTGTATGGTTAGGTAGGCTGCATAGGTGTGTGGGGAGAGAGTTCCACTGTTTAGCTAAGGAGTGGGACAGCAAGAGATGGTCAGGAGGTCATATAGGTTTGTGGACCTGAAGGACATTTTGGTTGTTGGATCTGCGTGAGCGGTTGGGAATGTAAGGTTTTAAGGACGTAGCAAGAGCTGGGTAGTTGGCAGGTTTAAAGATGAGCTTGTGGGCAATGGGGAGTTGTAGGTAACTGAGGTAGTTGGGAAGATCAAGCCAGTTGAGGGTGAGGAGGGAGTGCCAGTGGTGGGATGAGTTTTTTGAATTGGTTGCAGATTTGGAGATCTTGTGTTAGCAGGATTCAAGTTTGGACCGAAGGCCAAGATGGAGATTGGTGAAAAGAGGAGCACCATACATAAGGGAGGAGAGTAGGAAGGTGGATGCAAGAGTCTGACAAGTAGAGGGGCTTAGGAAGCAGTTGTGCCTGTAGAGGAGACCTAACCTTTGGTGGATTTTCTTGATTGTGGAGTGGATGTTTGTGTCAAATTTTAGTTCTTCATCAATAATGATGCCAAGAAGCTTGGAGTTGGGAACAATTTCAGGGAGGGTGTTATTTTGGCTCTGTATGGTGAATGTGGATTTGTCAATGGAGTTTTTGGTAGAGGAAAAAAACATTAGTTTGGTTTTATCTGCATTTAGTGCCAGATGGTTAGACTGCATCCAGGTTTCTGTTTTGGAGAAGGCTAGTTGAGTGTTTGCTAGGAGCACGGAGGGGGAGAAGGCTGAACAGATGATTGCTGAGTCATCTGCATATTGGTTGATAGATGAGTCTCGGATGGATTGGTGAAAGTTATTAATGAATAGGTTGAAGAGAAGACGGCCAAGAACTGAACGTTGTGGGACACCTGTGGGTGCAGGAAGGAAGGAGGCGGTTGAAGTTTTCCATTGGACAGCTTGTTGGTGGTTGGACAAGTAGCTGGAAAACTAGGTGATGGTGGTGGAAGAGAGGTATAGGGTGGAGAGTTGGGATATAACTAGGGTGTGTGATATGGTGTCAAAGGCCTTTGACAGATCTAGGAATAGTGTGGATATGAACTTGCCTGAGTCGCGTTCGAGGTTTATGGTTTCAAGAAAGGAAAGAAGGGCAGTCATGGTGCTGTGGCTAGGGTGGAAGCCCTGTTGGGTAGGGGAGAGGAAATTGTTTAGTGTTAGGCGTGCCATGGGTTGTGCTTGCATTGTTTTCTCTAGTATTTTAGAAAGAGGGTACAGGATGGCAATAGGCCTAAAGTTGGTGGTATCAGTATTTATACCACCTTTGTGGAGAGGGATGATGTAAGCATGGGTCCAGATATAAGGGACGTATGATTCTTGTATGGATCTATTTATAAGAATAGAGATGGGATAGGCAATGCTGTCTGCAGATTGCTTGAGGAAGGTGGGTGGAAGGTTGTCGGGTGCATTGCGAAAGAGTTTGAGTTTGAGGAGAAGTGTTTTAGTCTTTTTATAGTGCTTGAGGGGATGGGCTTGAGGCAGAAGGATGTGGAGGAAGGTTGATGATTGGGGTGGTGGTTGGGGCAGGATGGGGTGGTGGTGGACGAGGGGGGTGGAAAGAAGGCTTATAGTTTAGCTATGCAGTCTATGAAAAATGAGTTGAACTGGCTGACTGTTTCAAGGTTGGAGAGTTTGGGATCTGGGCAGGGGTTTTCTTTGTTGCCAGGATGCAGCATGGATGAGATGGAGTCCCAGAATTATTTTGGATTTGTTGAGTGCAAGAACTACTGGAGTAGTGGTCTTTAATTATTAGTTTTTTGCTGAGTTTCATAGTTGCTTATACTCTAGGAGCACGTTAGGGTTTCTATGTTTTTGATATTGTTTCCATTTTTTGTCCCTTTGGTGCAAGGCTAGTTTAGTATCTTTTGATAACCATGGGCAGGGACTAGTTTTGATGCGTTTGGTTCAAGGGGAGGCTTGCTGATTGAGAAGGGTTAGGAATGAGTGGTTAAAGTAGGAAATGGCATAATCTAGAGGAAGGGTTTTAGAGGGGACCAGTCAGTATGCTTTAAGCATTCAGAGAAAGTTAGAGGGTTGAAAGAAGAGAGGTTGCAGGTTTGGATGTAGTGGTGTTGTTTATGCAGTGGAGATGGGAGACGGTTGGCACAGGCTGGTAGGTGATTGCTGAGAGGATCAGGTAATGTTCCAGTTTTGCTGATAAGGTTTGGGTGAGTTGTTAGGATCCAGTCAATGATGGTACCAGAGGTGCCATCTTTATTTGGTCTGGTTGGAGATTGTATTAGTTGGGAGAAGTTGTACAGGTTGATTGTGTGGGATGGGGCTTCAGAGTTAACAGTGTTCCAGTTGATGTCGGTATCACCAAGTATATAGGTTTCATTTTTTATATTGGAGGAGAACCTTGACAGGATGTTTTCAAGAGTTTAGATATTATCACCAGGGGGAATATAGAGGGCAGCAATACATATGGACTTGTGGTTGTTTATTTTTAGCAAACCTATTATAATTTCGGCATTGGCAAAGGTTGGTATTTTATTGGAGTAGGGAGTTATGGTATGGGAGGTGGTATAGATTATTGCTACTCCACCTCCTTTTTTCTGGGGTCTGTCATTGCAAATGATTTGGAAACCTGGTAGTAGGATTTTGTTATCATTTATATAGGTTTTCAGAAACGGCGGTAATGTCGGGGTGGTTATGGGAGAGCCAGGAATGGAAGTTAGAGATTTTGTTTTTTAGACTTTCTGCATTGAGTGTTGTAAGGTGAATAGACTTTGAGTTTGTGATTTGAGTGGAGGGTTTGATGAGACTGATGTTAGAGATCGGTCCTGGGTTGGGGTGCATGTCGCTGGCTGGTGAGAGAGAGATGTGGTGGAGTAAAAGAGTGAGGCAATGTGTTCGGCCAGGGTAGCTTGGGTTGTGTGACAGCAGTGATTTTCCGGTACCACATTTAAGAGGGGAGTATAGGGTGGTAAGACTGGGAGCAGTTGTGGTTTGAAGAGATAGATTGGGTTAGAGGAAAGAGTTCTTGTGAGATGGATGAATAGGATGGGAAGTGAGGTTGATGGTAAGATGTAGTGGAGTGTTTGTGAGAGTTATGACATGGGGTTGGCAAAAGTGTGAGATAGGTAAGAGAAGAGAGAGATTAGTAGGGAAAATGGGGTTATAGGGAGAGATGTTATGTAGGGCACTGTAGGAGGGGTGGATGTTTGGGGTGATGTAGATCTACAGGTGGGTGGGTTTGGCTTAGGTGTGTTGTGATTGGAGAGGTGTTGGGTGGGGAGGAGTTAGGGGATGTATAAAAGTACAGGTAGTTGGGGCGAGTGAAATTTGGGGACAGGCTAGGGAAGCAGAGTGAGCCAGAAGGGTGAACGGAGCGAGTTACACCTACTGGGAAGAGCAGCAGTCACCAAACAGAAAACAATCAGTGAGAAGGTTAGCAACTACAGATATAGGACAGCCTATCATTTTGGTTTTAATGTTATCTTTCTGTTTGTTTTTATTTATGCACCAATGGGGAGCTGCAGTTCACTTAGAAGTAAGAAAATAATGTAATTATGCCAGGAGTTTTTAAAAGAGACATGCAGTAAGTCCACACTACTGAGGGATGCCCATGGGACAGACAGAAATAGAGTGTAGTCAGGCAGAGGGATTTAGTATTTAAAGATGGCGTTGCAGCTCAGAGGAGGAATAAGTAAACTCTCAAGAGGAAGAGGGAGGAAATAGACAGGATTGACAGGGCTGGGAAGCTTACAATAAGATTATGTTAGGAGTCTGAGAGAAGGGGAGGGCTAAGAGCCAGGGATTGGAGAAAGCTGTGAGAAAACAGGTTTGACAGGGCTAGGAAATTTACACTAGAATTATGTTAGGAGAACAAGAAAAGGGGTGAGAGGTTATGTACCAGGACTTGGAGAAAGCTGTGAGAGGAGAAAAGCAATCAATCAGCTAGCCCAGGTCAGTACCTAAAGGTGTCTGTTTATCGGTGTGAATTCAAACGCAGATTTAGCAGGGCATCAGGGAAGCAGAATATAAAATAAATGTAAAGCTTTTTGAAACTGTATATCTTCTTCTTCTGGCTTTTCCCGGTTAGGGGTCAACACAGCAGATCACCTTGTCTGCTCATGATTGGCAGTTGAGTTTTTACAGTGTTGAGTTGCCAGCCCCGCACACAACCTTCCACAGAAAGTACACACACACACACACCTAGGGCTTATTTAGAGTGTCCAATCTACCTACAGCATGTATTAGGGATGTGGGAGGAAACCGGAGCACCCGGAGGAAACCCACGCGACCACAGGGAGGACATGCAGACTCCGCACAGAAGGCACCCCAGCCGAGGATCAAACCAGAGAACCTCTTGCTGTGAGGTGGCAATGCTAACCACTGCACCACCGTGGCAGCCCATATTTGTTACAATAAATGGGAGAATAAAAGATAAGACTATAAAATAAATGTGATATACAAGATAATTAAAATATAAGAATATAAAATAAATGCAAAGCTTTGGAAACATGTATATATTTGTTACAGTAAATGGGAGGAAAAGGGGGGGGTTCAGTAGTGTGTACAGCAGAAAAATCAGTAGAAGTATCATGGAGAGAAGATTATAATAGACCTACACTTCTCAAAGTCTGTTGATAAAAGTAGAACTTGCAGTGGCTTTTACTGGTTTGTATAAGGTTCTGCCCTCCGTGATCCTGTATGCATGCAGTTGCTTCAGGTTTTTTTTTTTGTTGGACCTTTAAATGTGTTTAAAGGAACTGCTCACAGTCTGTTGATAAAAGTAGAACTTGCAGTGGCTTTTACTGGTTTGTACGGGGTATGAATGACCTACCAAGTACACCATTAGTACGCCTTTAGCTTAAAAAGAAAATGTCAGTGCAGCCAAATGTATTCTGATTATACGGAATGCAAATTAAATACTTCAGCATCAGGCATAATTATGGTTTCCTATCTTGCTCTGTTAGAGAACATACAGATTCTCTAAAGACCCTGCAAGCATGATTATAGGTCTTCTGACTGTTCTCCAGTTTCCTCCCTTTCATGAGGGATCACCAACTGGATTTGGTTCACCTCCAGAGCCAAAGACTGACACCTGCATAACAGCAATAAATATAAACTGTCAGCATTTTAACAGGATGGAAATCAGAAGAAAAAAATGAGGCTTATCAAACTCTGCAAAGTGAACCTTCTCAGTCAGGTTTAGATACTGTTGCATTTTAAGGTCTTTTTGCTTAATGCCTATACTACTGCCTGGTTGTCAGATATAAACATAATCCTCTTATTAGCTCATTAGCACATACCAGCTAAAGTTTAGAAAATGAATATTTCCTGAAATATCATTCCCTACGCTCTGCTATGGCCATAGGTATGTACTTCACTGTTTTTTAGAGTAGAAGTTTATTCATACTGACTAGATCAATCTGGATGGAGTGCTACATTAACACTATCTACCCAATCCACTTTATATTGTTTCAAAACACTCTCTCACTATCAACTAGTCATTCTTTATGTGCTTCATATCCCTGACCCTCTGGGCTTAAATAATTTTAACAAGTTTGTCAATATATTAGAAAATGTCTGCCTAGAGCAATTACTCTACAGGCAAAAGCTGAACAAGCATTACAAAGACATGCCATCTCCCTTTTCCACTTTTTATTACTCTGTAACTCAGTAATCATTCCTTATAGCTTACTGAACTATCCCACATCAACTGAAAAGTCTGTGACGACATATCATTTTCCAGAGTTGGAATGGCCAATGTCTTGACCAGATCTTCCAGTTTATCCCAGACTAGTAGTAGAGTCTAACTCCTGATGTAAATACTGAATAAAAATCTCTTTCTGGTAGTGTCCATCCCCCAGTAAGCAAAAATTGCACAAGTGATGCACTGCTTTTCTCAATGAACCATTCAGTTTTACATCTAGTGTAACCCAGTGCTAAACTTTTTTTAAAGCAAGCACATACCAATTGTTCAAAACAAGCACATGCCACTGCATAGTTAATAAATGCTGTCTTGTTATTAAAGTATTTCTCACCTATGTTCATACCTAATAAAATGACAGTGCTCTCCATTAATGAAGAATAGATGTAAAGCAACCTTGATATAAGTTTGGAAAACTACGGGTCCTTTACTGTACAAATAAAATTAATGGCAATATCCAGGGTGAGTGTCAAATTTTTACTCCATCCATGTCAGTGTTGTCATTCACTACGCCTCCAATTTGGAATGACAAATGACGTAATAAGTGAAACTTTAAACCATTAAAAAGGAGGAGCATCAAATGGGCCCACCATCCTAGCTGACCTATGTTTCTTGTCTTGCAACTTTCAAGTCATTACCTCCTTGTCGTGAACTGACTTTAGATTCTTACCCCCCATGCCTGATGTGTAAGGGTTAGTCATCATCATCATCATCATCAGCCGACTTTTTCCCATTTTTATACATGGGGTTGGGGTGTCATCTTAACTGTCACTATCACTTTCTCAATTCAAAGCTACACTCTTGCCTTCTTCGACACTCATGCCTGACTGCTGTAGATCTTCTCGTATACAGTCCATCTACCTCTTTGCTGGATGCCCTCATTTCCTCTTACCTTCTTCCTGTCTGTCCCAGATCTTTTTCATCAGAATGTCTTCTTTTCTGCACATGTGCCTGAGCCACCATAATCTGTTCTCTTTGATCTTTTCTGCAATTTAAGCTACTTTGGCTTCTGCTCTTATTTCCTCGTTTCTTTGTCTATCCCACAGTGGGCATCCTATCACCCTTCTCAGGCACCTCTAGCTTCCTCATTACCTCTAGCTTTGTTATTTGCTCTGCCTTTACTGCCCAGGTTCCTATACCATACAACAATAGTACTGGTCACACCACTGTTTTTGTTTCACTCAGATGTGTTTTTATTTTTTAAAAGTCAAAGATCATACAAACTATGTACAAACAAATATAATAAACTATATACAATGTCCATAACAATGCATACATGTAAAGGGAAATCATTCAATGTTTCTCTAATAAAGATTTCAATTTCTCCCAAGCAATTTGCTCATGTGTCAGATTTTTTGTTCTCATTTTTATAATGGAAATTTCTCTAACACAAACAAGTTTGGCTAAATAAACAAACTCACTGATAAATGCGAGTGTGTGTTCTGATTTCCAATTTTTTTTCCCTTGCTACCACTAGTATTGACCATAACATATGCATTTGATTTCTGGGTATAATTTTGGGAGCAGGCAGATTAAACAATGTGAGAGAGTCAGAAATTGCACAATTCTCATTCCACATAGCTTTACAGAAGTATCTAAAATCATTCAAAAAATCAGATACCATTCTACAATTTACAATCATATGCAATCAGTCAGCCTCAGACTGATTACAACTCCAACATTTCATGTCTTCTTTTTTATATATTTTGGAAATTTTATTGGGAGTTAAAAAGCCCCTGTGCAGGAACTTCCAAGTATAGATTTTGCAATAGGGAGTCGCTGTGTTTTTCCTGCTGATATAAAAAAAAAGCCTTTCATTACTTAATGTAAATTTTTCTTTGTTTATTTTTGTTAAATAGTTCCAGTAAGAGACATGTGTAAAGGTAAAATCTGTTCTGATAGATTTATATATAATGGATATAAATCAGGTACCTTTTAGGGAACCATTATTAATAATAGAAATTATGTCTAGAATTTTGGGTATGTCCTTGTTAAGTGTTTCTAATGAAATTATAAGTATGTGTTGAAAGAACTCTTTACAGGTCTGGATATCAAGACAGATACAATTTTTTTAGAGTTTATCTAGCTATTAAGTAATCAGCTGTGTGAATTTTAGGTGATTTGAATACATAAGTCTTTTAAAATTCAATAATATTTGGTAAATGAAGAAAAGGGTTGTTATTTTTTTTGTTTGTTATTTTGCAAATATACTTAGCCATAGAAAAACATAGAATTATTAGCCATTAGCTATAGAATTATTATTTTGCAAATATACTTAGCCATAGAAGAACATTCCTATCTACATAAATAAAAGGTTCAAATAGTGTTTTATTGTTGTCTAGTAATATAATTTCATGTATTGACTTCCAATAAGATGTATATGAATTATTGATCCATAAAAATACAGTGTTAGTAATAGCTGCATTTATATATAATTCTATGTTAGGAAATGCAATATCTCCCTCGTCCCAGCTTGGAGTGTGCTATTTAGAGATATTCTAGGTTTTTAAGGAAACCAGAATAACTTGAGCAGAATATTGCTTATGCTTTTAACAGATTTTTTTTTTATTCGGGGGATGATTAATGACTGATTAACAAATAGAATTTTAGGTAAAACCTATCATTTTGATTAAGATTATTCTGTCCTCAAATGAAAAAAAAAATTGTTCCAGTTGTCTGTTAAGTTTATAAGTGAATTAATTAGAAGCTGATAATTAGCTGAAACTGTCTTTTTAATGTTAGATTCAATAGAAGTATCTAGGTACTTAATATGCAAATTGTTCCAATTGAAGTGCTTGTAAGTTTTTAATTTGGAAGTGACTTCCTAGTTTACTAAGAGCATTTAGTTTTTTTATGATTAAATTTTAATCCAGATATATTTTCAAATAAATCCAGTGCACTACCTAAACAGTCTAGTGAAGTTTCAATACCTACACATGTTAATAACAAATCATCAGCAAAAAGTTGGATTTTAGGGGAGATATCGCTTGTAAGTTTATAACCTACAATGTTATTATTATTTCATACATAATTCACAAATGGCTCTATGGCAAGGGCAAAAATTAAACGGGACAAAGGGCAACCTTGTTTTGTACCTCTTGATATTTTGAAAGGACTAGATATGAAAATGTCAATTTTAACAAAGGAAATAGAATTTTCACAGAGCATTTTAATTAACTTTATGAATTCTATAGAAAAGTTATACTCTTGCAATACTTTAAATAAGTAAGTCCAACTAAGAGAGTCAAAAGCTTTGTCTATGTCGAAGCTTAATATTGACAATTCATTTTTCTTTTTGTTTGTTATATCAATAAGAGACAATAGCCTTACTATATTGTCTTGAACTTTCCTGTTTTTATTAACTCAGTTTGGTCATTGTCCATTAAGTCAGAAAGGATAGTGTTCAGTCTATTTGCTAAAATAGCCATAAAAAACTTATAATCTATATTTAATAAAGAAATAGGCCTATAACATGAACAAGAAGTGGGTGCCATATCTGGTTTTAAAATTAAAAATTAAAATTAAAAATAATATTGTCTTAAAATTTCCTGTTTTTATTAACTCAGTTTGGTCATTTTCCATTAAGTCAGAAAGGATAGTGTTCAGTCTATTTGCTAAAATAGCCATAAAAAACTTATAATCTATATTTAATAAAGAAATAGGCCTATAACATGAACAAGAAGTGGGTGCCATATCTGGTTTTAAAATGTGTGAGACTAATGAGTATTTCCATGAATGTGGGACATTTGATGTGTTTTTAACTTTGGAAATGTATTTAACAGAATTTTAAATATATTATTTGGTAACATTTTATAGAATTCAGGGATTAATCCATCCAAGCATGGTGACTTATTGAGTTTTAGATGATATATTTGATCTTTTAGTTCTTTCATAGTAAAGGCTTTAACAATTCTAGTAGTATTATCATGGGATAATTTCCTTTGAATGTTCTTCTTTCAGAAGTTATTTAGTATACTATTATCACTTATCATTGTATTTGAGTTATTTATAGGCTCATAATGTTTTTTAAAGCCTTCTAGTATGTTCTTCATATCGGATGCTTTTATTCTTTTCTTATCTTCTTTATATATGATTTCCTTTATATGTCTTTTTCATTTAGATATTTTGATCTGGCTACAATTTTACGTAGGCTTTTAGGGTTGACTGAATAGGAGTATAACTTGTTTTTTCTAAATTAATGGAAATTTTATGGTGCAAGATGTCCTGATATTCCTTATTCAGTTTATTTATATTATCTAACACTATTTTATCATTAGGTGTTAAGTTATGTTCTACTAGCATCTTACCCACTCTTTTCTTTTAGATAAGTACCAGCCCTTAACTTTACCATAAAGAAACACCTTTAAGGTATTCCACAGAATCATGTCTTACACCTCTCTGTTATTGTTTTCTTCACTAAATTGTTTTATTTCAGTTAGAAACCAGTCACGAAAGCCTTTTATTTTCATAATGTAAGTGGGAATTCTCTGACAAGAGATTAAAAAAGAAGTATGACAAATTAGTTCAAAGGTGATGGCATTGTGATCCGATAAAGGGCAGGATACAATCATAACGTCTATTTTACATAATAACGAGCTGGTTACTAATACTTTATCAATGTTGGTTTGTATGTGCAAAACTTATATGAGTGATGGGAAAATTTTAGGGAAGAAGGTCATTTTATATTATAGATGTCTTTTAAATTCCTTGAATTTGCATAGTTATTTAAATGTTTAGCTACACAAGATATTTTAAAAGGTTTAATATTCGTGGTGTCTGTTGAAGATAAAATACAATTAAAATCACCTGCTAAAATTATCTCTCCCCAAGAATATAAAGTCATGGTGTCAAGATGATGTTTTGCTGTTTTTGTGCCTATTCCTGGTAACCGATATGAGTTAATGAGGGTGTAAGGCTTTATTTCAACCTTAATTACTACTAAAGCTAACATACCAACATACCCCTTTTATCTGTATAAGATTGTATGATCTCTGGTAATCATAGGCTTTTCTTCTGTAGAACTGAAACTCCTTTTTTTTTTTATATTGTGAACTAACCAATAGTCTTTTAACAAAAATCTGTTCAAATCTTGTGATAATAGATGTCTTTCCTGAAGAAAGACAATGTCCGCTTTATGCAAAGAAAGATATTTCTTCACACTAGCTCTCTTCATGGGATTATTTAGCCTATTTACATTTAAAGATAGAATATTATATACTGACATACTTTAACAGGTTTTGTTGTATTAATATATATGTATTGATTCCCTATATTTTTATAGCAGTTAAAAATAACATTTGCTATGGTCAAATTATACACAACTAAATTAGACATTTTAACCATGGTGGTGGTGCTACGGTAGCGTTGTCACCTCACAGACGTTACCCGTTCGATTCTCAGTTAGAGTGTCTTCTGTGTGGTGACATGCATGAATGGGCGTTCCTTCATTGAAGGTTATGGGTTAGGCCCAGCAAGCCAGTACGTACAAATCTACTGCTAATCATTAGCAGACCGGAGTTCCGCTGTGGCGACCCCTAACCGGGAAAAAGCCGAAAGACACAAACAAACTATATAAACATTAAAAACCTGCTATATACAATACAGTACTCCCGGCTTAATATGTGTACCATACAAGCCACAACCTTGCCAAACCATGATATCTAGTGGTAGCTTTCCACTACTGCAAGCTAACGTATAAACTGAAGAAAAAGTAGAATGGAACATAAATGTGTGGGGGAATTACTTACTTCAGATTGTACTTTTTATAAGTAATATATCATTAAATTAAATTATACCTTTTAGCTCTGCCATGTCAACCCTTTGGATACATAATGATACAGTCTACCTTTCTATATCCCAAAAGACACAACATTTTAGAATGCAGGCAGATGATAACAAGTAAACAAAGTATAAGCGATCATCAATGATCAGTAATTACTACCATTCTTCTTGCTTTTTATTGTCTTATTCCCCCATTTTATGATATTGCATATTTGTTATACATTTAAAAAATTTATGAACACAATCTGAGTGGAAGTTTCTTTTTTAAAATGCAAAACATGTTAACTAATATTTAATAAGTAAAACAATGTTAATATTACATTAATTTATATTTAACTTTGTCTGTATAATTCTTTTCCATTAGAGGTTTTCTGTTTCTTACCAGAAACATGATGTTTTCAGCAGTTTCATTTACTTATTAAAAGGTTACCAACATCTCAGCATTGTAGAACATTTCAGGACTAGTTAAATGTTACATCACAGCTGTTTGACTTGTCAATCATTCAAGCCATGCTTATTTTATTTAAAAATGGTTAGCAAGCTGTTAAAACTTAATATCAATAAGCACATTTATATATTAAGCTTATTAAATAATATTAAGCTTATTAAATAAAAGATTTGTTACTTACATTACATTTTCAGGTGAAAGCATTACAAATAATTCAAAAGGAAGCAAGGCAACATCTGTTTTGTAATCCAGTTGGCCCATTGCTTTCAACTTGAGATAAAAAAAGTCAAAGGCAGTTTATTACTTATTGTTTTAATTTCTCCAGATCTTTTGGGTTTCTAATACTATGAGGGGAATGGACCGTATTCCTAAGTCAAAGTACAATTATAGTTCATGAAATTAGTATTATAGGTTCATAAGTAAGTACTGGGCTATCAGCCCAATAGCCTGAGTAAGCCTAGCCAACAAGCTTCCCTGGCTTTTGCCACCCAAGAAAGTTATTTCGTGTGCCCCTGTTGAGCAGAGCCACAGAACTGATCCCTGGGGTGAATTTCCTATTTCTCATCCACTCATCAATATTTTTCTTGAAGAGTGCTAATGAGGAACTCTGCTTGACATAGATGGGTAGCTTGTTCCAGAGTATGGGAAGTCTCTGGGACAGGAATCTATCCCTCCTGCATGTTCTGTTTGTTGTGGTGACAAGGTTTAGGTCCCTAGAGCATTTAGCATGGAGAGATTGGGATTTCTTTAGGTGTAGCATCTCCAACAGCTCTGGGTTTGACATAGCTTTGTATGTTAGGCAGAGATCACCTCGGAGTAGGCGATATGCTATGGAGTAAAGCTGGAGTTTTTTGAGATGGTCAGAGTAGGGCATGTGTTTGAAGCCAGTAATCCTCTTTGTGAGGTACTTCTATGGCCTTTCCAGCTGTTGCAGATGTCTTTTGAGGTACATTCCAAAAAAGGCATTGTATTCCATAATGGGTCTAATGAGCGGTGAGTAGAGGGGAATAATTACCTCTTTTTTCCTGGATGAGAACTCTTTTGTGATGAGGTGTGCCATGTAGAAGGATTTCCTGACTACTGTGGGGAAGTGATTATCAAAGGAGAGACTACTGTCTACCTGGGTCCCAAGGTCTCCTATCACACACTCAGCATTAAGTAGATTGCCGCCTATGTGGTTGTTCATGGGTACAGAGTTTTTATCAAAGGGATGACAATGCACATTTGGCGTTGAGCTTGAGGCCATGGCTTTGACAGCAGGCATCTGTCACAGTGAGGCCCTTCTGTAGGATGTCCACATCATTTGGGGACTCGACTATGGCTCCTAATTTGCAGTCATCTGCGAACTTCATTAGCCAGAAACCTTCTGTGTTAGCCTGTACTTCAGAGAAGTAGTTAGCAAACAGGAGAGGACCCAGGACTGAACCCTGTGGTACTCCACTTGTCACTGGTTTGAAGTCAGATTTGGAGTCTGCAACTTTTACAGTGTGGGTTCTGTCAGTGAGCCAATTGGCAACTCATCTCGTGATGTAGGGATTTATACCTAGGTTAGTGAGTTTATCTATAATTCCAGAATGGAGAATGGTGTTGAAAGCCTTGGTGAGGTCAAGATAGGCTGTGTGAACCACCTTCCCCTCATCTACGACTTTGGCAACTGCCTCAAAGAAGTAAATCAGGTTCAGAAGGCACAATTTGCCATTCACAAATCTGAACTAGGTGGGGTCCAGAGTTTGGAGGTTACCAATGTCTTTGTTTATGAGTTCCATGATGATATATTCCATGGCCTAGCAGATCAGGCTCATCAGGCTAACAGGTCAATAATTCCAGGGGTCTGTGGTGTCTACCCTCTTTGTGGAGTGGGATAACTGTCACTGTACACCATTCAGTGGACACAAAGCCTGACTTGAGGCTATGACTGAACATGGTGCTTAGGTGGGGAGACAGTTTGCTCTGAAGTTTGTGTAAAATGCGGCCAGGGATGTTGTCCGGTCCCATGGATGCTGTGTTCTTGGCTTTAGGGAGTGCAGTTTTTACCTGTGTAGTTGTGATTACAGGGACTCTGCATTCTTCCAGTATAGATATAGGCCCTTTAGGGTGTGAGAGGGGGGTAAACATAGCACTGAACCTATCTGCCAGGATGTTGGAGGTATCAGTTGGTTCTGTAATTTTAATGCCATTGTGCTGTAACTCAGAGAAGATCTGGGTGTTGCCATTGAGATTCTTGACATAGCTATAGAATGCTTTGTGGTTGTCCTTAGAATCAGTGGTGATTTTCTTTTCGTAGCTAGCTTTGGAGGATTTTATGAGGGATCTCAGCTTCTTACTGAGGCTGACCCGGGTGCTCCTCCACTCATGGGATTTTATTCTCTTTTGCAACAGTTTTTTCCTTCTGTTGTACAGTTTGTTTATGGCAGGGGACCACCAGATTGGCTTTTTTTTGTGGAGGATGGTGTCTTGGTTCTGTTTGGGATAGCACGATCCATGCACTCATGTAAGTGCTTATAGAGTGCATTTGTGTAGGATTCAGCAGTCGTAACTGTATTGTCCATCTGCATGGGTGTCATGAAGTTCACCACTTCTGTCTTAAGAAGCATGAAGTTGACTTTGGAGAAATTTTTTACAGTGGTTTCCTTAATGGGTGGTGGGGGCGGGATGTGGATATCTATGGTGATTAGCTTATGGTTGGATCTGACCATCGAGGAGTTGACTTCAGGTGTGGAACACCGGTCACTCATGTTGGTAATGACTAGGTCTAGGATATTGTTGCCCCTAGTGGAGGTGTGGATGAGTTGATCCAGGGCACTGGAATTTATGAATTCCAGAAGGCACTGAGTAAAGAAGTTGGTACATGAGTAGTTTTCGCAGTTAATGGTGGGGTAGTTGAAATCACCCATTATTAGGGTGTTTAGTTGAACCCTAATGTTTTCCAGTATATCAAGAAGAGAGAAGTGGGAATCCTGAGGCATGGTGGGGGATCTGCATCAAGCTACAATTTGGGTTGCAGTTTTGCCCAAAGTTAGTTGCACTTGGATAATCTTAGATGCATTATGCTGAGCAACTAGCCTTGAGGTGTGGATATCCAGGTCTATATTAGATCACTGAACACTTAAAAAAAGTGAACAGTGATTAATCGACCCTATGTAAGTGAAAGGTTTCAATCTCGAACTGTTAGAACTGCATTTTTTTTTTAAGGGAAAAAAATCGCTGTTCCAAAAAAAAAAAAAACACTTTAAACATTACATTAAGTGCGGGACTCCCCCCCCCCCCCGTTGTGAGGGGCTGCAACCCCCACACCCCCTACTTAAATATACCAACTCTGAGACCGCACTACAGTGCCAAAAATGGCAAAGTAACAAAGCGGCCAAGCAAATTCTTTCCCAGGGAAAGAATTCGCTTAAAATTTGCTTTGATATTTTGCCATTTTAGTCTCTTTTAAGTTCAACCAAGACATATTCAAAAGAATGCGTCTTTGGCCTTCTAATAGGAACCCTGGATATCCTTAATGAATATGGACACACCTCCGCCTTTGCTGTTCCCCTCCAGGTTAGATGGCCGAAAGGTGTGGTATGAGTTATAGTCTAGTAATGCAGGAGTCCGCCCTGGAGCCTTGAACCAGGTCTCAGTCACTGCACAGATATCAATGTTCTCCATTTTAAGGAGTGCCTCGAGTGAGTGCATTTTGAGGTTTAGACTTCAAGCATTGAGTAGGATTACCCTCAGTTTTTGCTTTCCTGTACCTGTTGCGGTGGAAACTTTGTCATTTGAACCTTGCCTAGAAAAAGGCACTATAGGGGCGGCAAAAGCCTTAACCAGTATCTGGAATTCCAGGGGTGACAGGTGCAGGCCATCTCTTCCAAAGCATCATGGTCTGTTGACCATGTCATCCCAGGCAGACAGACTCTGGATCCCCTTAATCTTTTATGTCAGCCAGAAGTGCTCTTCGCAGCACCCACAATATGCCCAGTAATGACTCCTGCAATTTGTATGGAGTTACAAGTATTGGTAACATTTCTAAATACAATTGTAGATTCTTTTTTATAAGACCAATTGCTCCTGCTACTGTCTATGTATCTTTATACCACATTGTTATCATTTCTGCTTGCAAATCCTACTATTTTATGACTTAGTGTCTCTCTGTGCACAAGACACTATAGTCATTGGCTGTGGTGATTTCATGATCAATGCTACTTGTGTCTTCTTTTAATGGACTATATCCAGTTTTCTAGCATCTATCTTTTGAACTGTTGGTAATGGATGATCCCCATGTGATGTAAACTTCATCATTTTCTATGATGCTTCGTGGCTCATGTTTCCAGTGTTTTTCAGCCACTTCAATACCATAATGTTTGCACAATCCCCAGTGCAACAATCTTGCCACATTATTATGCCTTTCCGTATACAGTCTTTCTACCATTAGTGTGTCACAACCAGCAGCGAGGTGTGCAACTGTTTCCAATTTGGTTTTACAAAACCTACGTTTGTCTGTTTCTCCCATATGTTCAATGGATTTTGTAAATCAACGTGTACACAGCCCACTATCTTGGGCTGCCAATATTAACCTTTCATCTATCAGTTTGAATCTGCCTCTCCTTAACTATTCCTGCATTCATTCCTGATCAACATGAGGTTCTTTCAGAAGTTTTCTATACTTGCAACTATATTCATGATTTTTCTACATTTCTTACCTTCTCATCTTATCCTTCACCTTACATTCTTTCTTTTGTTTTTTGGCACATTCATTTGCTGCCTCATTTTTATCTACTTCTGGTTTGATTTCCATTCCTGCTTGATGCTGATATGCTTCTTCTAGATTAAGCAGACAAGTCATCTTAGATTTATTCTTCTCATATTTCAAAACTTTCACTATGTTTGGGTCTTGTGAGGTCAGCAGATATGTGTGGAGTCCCACGATTGCAGATCTATACATGTAATCAGTTTCAAGGAGGCCCGTCTCTCCTTCGGAACAGGGAATACATAATCTTGGTATGCACTGATTTTTATAAATCATTTGGTGAGCATGAAGCATCATTTTTGTTTTCCTGTCTAATCTATCCAACACATTTTGGGGTCAGTCAGTCACTCCAAAACTATAACTTAGGACAGGAAGAACAAATTGGTTTATAGCTTCGATTTTGTTATTAGATGTCAATGCTGTTTTCAGGATTAATTTGTCTTCTAAAGTATTTCTTACTAAGTTTTATTCACATTTGTTTGTGTTTTATTGTTGATCCTTCATCAATTCCCAAATATTTATACACACCCTCTTGCTCAAGTTCTTTTATATCACGTTCTTGCCCCAAACTGATATTTTTCTGGTGCTGCAGTTTTCCTGCTTTAAAAGTTACTTTTACACATTTATCAAGACCAAATGACATTCCTATATCATCTGAAAAAGTTTTGACAACATGCAGTTGTGCTTTCAGTTCCTCATCTGATGAGCTATACAGTTTTAAATCATTGACAAAGAGAAGATGAGAAGTCTTTACACTTTGTTGTTTTCTAGGAGCCAAATTATAGCCATGGCCTCAGCTGTTAAGTAGAAGCCTAATGGGTTAAGGGCAAGACTGAATAGCTGCAGTGACAGAGAGTCACCCTGGAATATCCCCCCTTTGAATTGTTATCCCTGGGATAATAATTTGTCCTTTATCATGGCTTAATTGCCAAGTGGTCTATGATTGTCTCATGGTCACTGTAATGTAGTCAATCAGTGTAGGGTGTATCTTATACATTTTTGAGCACTCTTTTATCCATGAATGTGGGATACTATCAAATGCTTTTTTGTAGTCAATCAATGCCATAATTAGATTCTTCCCCTTTTTACAGTTCTCTACTATGACTTTATTTAGCAACAATTGATCCTTTATTCCATATGACTTTCTTTTATTGCCCTTTTGTTCTATTGCCATAATTGAGTTTTCTTCTAAATGACTATAAACTCTGTCGGCATCAATTCCCATGTATAGTTTATACGTTGCCAGAAGGCAAGTTATTGGACTGTAAATTTTACGGTGGCTTGCAGGTTGCCTCTTAAGTAGGAGCATTGTTTTTTGTGTTGTTTGCCAGGTTGGTGTCTGTTTGGGGGACGCATATAAATAGTTCTTACTCATGGCTAAATCTTCATGTGAAGATGCTAATACTTTTAGCCAAAAGTTAGGTACTGCATCTTGGCCTGGAGTTTTCCAATTAGAGGCTTTTGTTAAATTTGTTTCAATCTCTCTGGCTGTTACTTCATCCCATTTCATATCCTGTACCTTTAAACTTCTTATTCTATTAATTCTATTCTATTTATACTTTCTGTATGTCATCTGAGATATCTCTGCATGAATTGGGATCTTTACAGCCCTTTAGGAGCTCAAGCTTGCTTCAGAAACCTTCTAAACAGCAACTAAAGTAAATTGGTGGGAATTTTTGCAAGCAGAGTGAAGTTTTGAGATTAGAAATGCTCATGGGTGTATTAAAAAGCCAGTAGCAATGTAAAACATTTATTTTTGCTCTAAATGCTTATTTTTGACTGTAAAACATATAATTAAACAAGAAATTAACCATTTCTGTTTAATTAATTAGTAGATTAGATATACAGTAACATCTTAAACTTTAAACCAAGGCATGTTTTAGTTAAGTGAGAGTGTCTTCTTCTTCTTCTTCTTTTGGCTGTTCCCATTTGGGGTCACCACAGCAGATCATCTGTTTCCATTTCTTCCTGTCCTCTTCATCTTGCTCTGTCACACCAACCATTTGCATGTCCTCTCTCACCACATCCATAAAACGTATCTTAGGCCTTCCTCTTTTCCTCTTACCTGGCAGCTTCATCTTTAGCATCCTTTTCCGAATATACCCAGCATCCCTCCTCAGCACATGTCCAAACCAATGCAATCTCACCTCTCTGGCTTTGTGTCCAAACCATCCAACCTGGGCTGAACCTCTAATATACCTATTCCTAATCCTATCTACCCTCATCACACCCTGTGCAAATCTTAACATCTTTAACTCCACCACATCCAGCTCTGACTCTTGCCATTTTGTCAACGCCACTGTCTCCAACCCATATAACACAGCTGGCCTCACTACCCTCTTGTAGGCCTTCCCTTTCACTCTTACTGGTACTCGTCTATCACAAATCACTCCTGACACTCTTCACCACCCATTCCATCCTACCTGTACTCTCTTCTTCACCTCTCTTCTACACTCATCATTACTCTGAACTGTCAATCCCAAGTATTTAAACTCATCCACATTTTCCATCTCTACTCCCTGCATCCTCACCATTTCTCTATCCTCCCTCTCATTCACACACATATATTCTGTCTTAGTCCTGCTGACCTTCATTCCTCTTCTCTCTAGAGCATATCTCCACCTCTCCAGGGCCTCCTCAACCTGTTTCCTACTCTCGCTACATATCACAATGTCATCTGCAAACATCATAGTCCACGAGGACTCCTGTCTGATCCCGTCTGTCAACCTGTCTATCACCACTGCAAATAAAAAAAAAGGGCTCAGAGCTGATCTTTGATGTAATCCCACCTCCACCTTAAACGCATATGTCACTCCCACTGCAGATCTCAGTGCTGTCACACTGCCCTCGTACATATCCTGTACCATTCTTACATACTTCTCTGACACTACCGACTTCCTCATACAATACCACAACCCCCTCTCTAGGCACCCTGTCATATGCTTTCTCTAAGTCCACAAAGACACAATGCAACTCCTTCTGACCTTCTCTGTACTTCACCATAAACACTTTCAGAGCAAACATCACATCTGTAGTGCTCTTTCCTGGCATGAAACCATACTGCGGATCACTAATCATCATCTCCCTTTTTAACCTAGTGTCTACTACTCTCCCATAATTTCATGCTGTGACTGATCAGTTTTATCCCTCTGCAGATACTACAGCTCTACACATCATCATTACTCTTAAACATTGGTACCAAAACACCTTTTCTCCACTCCTAAGACATCCTCTAATTTTCCAAGATTTCATTAAGCAATATGGTTAAAAAACGTAGAAATACCCTTGGATGACCACAAGAACCAAAAAAAACAAACTGGAAGATGCAGAAGAACAGAGTGAAATCCACGCGATGTTAGCGTAATAAAAACTTTTAATCCATGCTTTCATAACCAGACTTCTTCAGAATAAAATATACATTCTCAACATCACATTTAAAAACAGTTTTGAAATACCTCTGCACCAATAAACACATCTTTCCACTTGAAACAATTATACAATTAATCAATAAAATTTCAAAGCTCAGGAAGCTATTTCCTTATATCGACTCTACGGTCTTTCAAAAAACATTTAATGTTGACAGCATCATTTATACCAGGTTTTTTATCTGAATTTAATCTGATTTGCCATAAAGCTTCCTTTTGTTCAAGATTTGTTCTGAAATTGCCACCCCTAAAATCATGACTTCCTTGCTCCAGAACAGAAAACAAGAATTTTTTGTACATAGGACAGATGATAGTATGCTTATAAAAATCACTGGTCTTGTCTTGTTTTATAATATTGTAATAATGTTCTTTTATTCTGGTGCATAGGGCTCTTGTAGTCATACCAATGTAGAATGCACTACAATATGCACACATACCAATATATACAACCCCTTTACTCTTACAGTTAAAATGCCCTGGAACTTTCAAAGTGTAAGGCAAATGTTCTAAATTAACTAAGGGACCTTCAGAAATGTATCTACATATGTTACATTTTCCACACTTATACATGCCCCATCTTTTCTGTGTGATGTTAGAGCAATATATAAATTTGTTCTCTCTTTTTCTAAAATATTTATTAAATTGTTTTGATTTTTCTGTACAAACCTTTGTTGGGTCCCCACTATAGATTGTAAGTCTTTTTTTTCCCTCTAGAATTTTCCAGTTGTCAGAAATAATATTTCTGATAATACCACTGTCTACTGTCATATCCATGCAAAAGAAATTACCAACATCAGATGCGTTTGTGTCATGGTTCTGTTTTTTATTGATATTGGAAAACCCATGCTCAAAGATGGCTGGAAAGAGGCTGTCCCTATTCTGTGTAACATATTCAGCCTGCTCTTTCAACAGGGTCTTACTATACTCTCTTTCAACAAATAAGGTAGTAATAAGTTCTATTTCCTTCAAAAAGTCACCCATTTCACTTGTCATTCCACTAGCTCTTATGAGCTGTCCTTTGGGAACGTTATTCTTCATATAACGGGGGTGCATGCTGGTATAATGCAAGTAACTGTTAGTGAAAGTTTCTTTCCTAAAAATCCTACTAACTAACTTGTGAAGCTTAACATCCCATTCCAGAATCACATCCAAAAAATGGACTTTTAGTCCCACATCTCTCAGAATAAATTTTAAGTATCCTGATCTGGACTTAAAGGTGTCAACAAAACTTTGTAGTTTTTGTACATCCCCAACTATGACAAAAAACAAATCATCAATACATCTCTTAAAAATGTGATCTGGTATTCCATGACTAGTGGTTCCAACACAGTACATTCTCAATGACCCATGACAATGTTCTCAAAAGATGGTGCTGCAGGGGACCCCATAGCAACCCCCTGAATTTGTTTTTATATTTTTTTGTTAAATACAAAAAAATTATTATTTAATAAAACATCTATTAATTTGCAATAAAAATTGCTTTCAGAATTACTGAATGTGAAAAATGTATTTAAATATTCTCTGACTTCTTCCACTCCCTCTAGGTGGAGAATACAGGTGAGGAGAGAGACAACATCAATACTAACCATCACTTGTGTGGTGGGATCGAAAGCTAAAACTAAGGTGTGTTTCCTGATACTGTTTAAAAAGACTCATGAGTCTTTCAAGTATGAATTCATTTGCTGAACAATAGGATTTAACTTAGAATTCACCAATAAGGAAATACCCTCTGATATAATTTGGGGCAGATACAATGGGTCTAAATGGAGGACAAGTTTTACTTTTGTGTGTTTTAGGAATTCCAAAGAAGGATCCTAGTTTTGGATTGTCTATGCGACAAAAATCAAAAAGGTCCTTCTCTAAATTACTGTTCATTAAACCCTCAAACAAAAAAAGAGTAAACACTCCAGTAGCTCTTAACTACTTCCACCATGTCTGATAATCTGTATTCTAAACTGTTACCTAGCATTTTCTCTATGCAGGTAACATATTCCTCTTGGTTCGTTAAAACTAAGGTACCCCTCTAGTCAGTCTTCATTACTCTTATGTTACCATTCTCCTGTATTTTGTTTAAGGCTTTCTTTTCTTCCTTAGATAAATTGTGATACATTTTTCTTTTCTTTACCCCCTCCACCATAGCATTCCTTATTTCACTTTCACAAGCTGATTCAAAAACTCTGATAGTGTGCAGCAAAATAGGGTTGTAGCATGAAGGCTTTACATATTTCGTGCTGTTACTAACAATCCCCGGAATTCATGAAGCTCAGAGCAAGGACAGTTTTAGCCTTGCTCCAAGCGTCCTCCTTACAGATGGTGCAACAGCACCATATGAATAGTTATGAGGGCGCACTGCTGCACCCTCGATGTGCACAGGAAATTTATGCGAATGCAGGGGAAGTGTTTAAGTGCTCTATGGAGGCTTAAACATGTCCCCACAGTTGCACAACCTACAATGCTTACTATTGGAGCCCGCTTCTAATAGTAAGCAATTAATTCAGTGTCCGTGGATACTGAAATGTATACTAAGCATACAAGAGTGTCCACAAACACTGAAATAAAACCAAAGTAGTAAATGCACAAGCACATAGTATAATGTTGAGCCCCTGTCCATATAACTATCACAATTAGATTCCCTGTGTCCCTATTTTACATTTGTATTGCTTCATTATTGAAAGTGTAAGCGAAGCGCAGCATGTATGCACTTCATTGCCCTCTGCTTAGCGTAGAGTACACAACAAAATCATCCAAATAGAAAAAAAACATGCAGAATCAATGTTAACGTCAATAGTGTACTGGTTAGAACATCCGCCTAATGAACAGACATTCACGGTTTAAATCCCACTATAACACATGTCATTTTCCATGTGGAATGTGTATATGAACATATTTATACATCTTTTTGCTGTATAACCTACATAATAACATGTAAATGTGAACTGGAGTACTGCATGCAATGTTTGACTAATGTAATTTAATCAAGGTGGTAGTGTCATAATCAATAAGGCACTAGTAAGCACGTGTAAGCACATATAAGCTGTAGTAAACATATATAAGTATTAGTAAGCAAGTCTAAGTGCGTTTGCATGGGTGTAAGTAGTGCCCACATACATTAAGCTTAGTAGAAGTTAACTGAATTTAAGAAACTGTAATTGGAAGATAGCACAGCCTACCATCGCACAAACATGCACACACCCGCTCACAGTTGCTTAAAAGTGCTTTAATCACTCTGTATACAATGGCCCTTGTTCTGCCCAGCAACAAAATAAATGGCCTCTGCAAAGGTTAAACCCAGGACCCTGCACACCACAGCCAATGTGATTCACCACTAAGCCATGGCAGATATACATAAATCTGATGTTATCACAAACATATCGTCCAGCACAGTCATGCAACAGCATAGGAAATGTATATAATTATGTAGATGTATGTGCATGTGTATGTACAGATATATAATACATATATATGAAGAATGAACATTGTGACAATAAAGCATACAAAAAGAATGAGAAGGAAATCAACAGCAACCCCAGTATTATTTAGTGCTGTCAGTGTATGTCATATCAAGCTGGGCAGGGGTCAGCAAAGCACTGCTACTCAAACCACAGGCAGGATACTACCAGTGGGAGTAACATTGTCGATCTGCTAAGTCTACTTTACAAACAATTACAGGGTAGTCCCTGGTGGGACTACCCAAAAATTGCTAGGTAGTGTGGACTTCCAACCATTATACAAGCAAGGGCAGGTATGTTCAAGGACCAAATGGTGGGAGACCCTGATGATACATGGGTTGGGACAACATACGTGTAGGGTCCCTAACACTGGGGAGAGGGCAATGTGTGGAGGTGTGTTATGGCTGTGATAGCAACTGGAGAGTGGATGGTTTGTGTGTATGTCAAACTCGGATGGGGTGGAGGAACCATGGGTATGAAATTATGGATCCAGTCACGTCAGGGATGGATGGCCTGATTCTAATTGGACCGCTTCGTGGAGGTCAGCGAGTTCGTTATAAGCATATATGCATACACACATGCATACATCTGTATGTAGAAGTACATTTCTTGTACCACATTCATTCTTTTTGCAGACATAAATAACATGAAAGTGCCCCTACAAACCTCAGCAGTAGATAGAATAATAGGTTGTGCATAAGAGTGAAGGGATAAATATGCAAAAATGCAGAAGTGTGCACTTTGTCTAAAGTCAGTGCTGTTCTCAAAAAATAAAATGAGAGGACTTTCTCACTATGAAATAGTGGAATCATTCCTGTGATCTGACTGCTGTGGCGATGCCAGTCACTAAACCGGTCCTATTTGTAATATCATTTTGCCGAACTCGTACATTATTAGCTTTCATGTGTAATGTGCGTGTTACCACATAGTCATAGTTATTAATTTATTGTAGTGTCTTGTTAACGGGAGTAAAAATGTAATGAAGTATAGAGTCTAATCTTGAAATAAAGACATGTGTGTCCCAGGTGGGACAACCCGAAAATTGTGAATAGTGTCCTATGGGTCACTCATTTCACCAATGTTTGTGGAGTAAATGGTTGGGATGTCTGAGGATACGTGGAGTGAGTCAACCCATGGGATGGGTCAACAGGAGTAGGAAGTGGCCAATGTGTAGAAGTGTGGATACATCATGTATCCAACTGGAGAATGGATGACTGCTGTGTCAATGAAGTGTTGGGGTGGGTGTTTGGGGAACTAGGGTCCATGGGTATATGGGTATATATGCAAATGAAGCAGCACAGCAATAGTGTAGTGGTTAGAGCATCTGCCTAACGAACAGACATTCCCAGATTGAATCCCACTGCAGCACATACCATTTTCCATTGGTAATCTGTGTATGAACATATTTTGATATCAGTCTGCTGTGTAACCTGCATAATAACAATTAAAAGTGAACTGGAGTGAAGTGTCCGTGTCATAATGAATAAGGCTCTAGTAAGCAGGTTTAAGCATAAATAAGCAGTAGTAAGCATATATAAGCACCAGTAAGCATGTTTAGGTGAGTTTGCATGGGGTTAAGCATTGCCTGCACAGATTAAGCAAAGTAGAAGGTACCTGAGTGTAAGAAACTATGGCCTGAGTTCAGCATTGCTTAGCTCCTTGCAAACCTGCGCACACCTGCTCACAACTGCTTTAAAGTGCCTTAATCACTCTGTACCTAACAGCTCGTGTTCTGCCCAGCAACAAAATAAACAGCGTCTGCAAGGCTAGAACTCAGGCCCCTGTACATCACAGTCACAGTAGTTAACCACTATGCCATGATAGCAATACATGTAAAGGAGGCATCAGCAAACTAATCCTCACCACAGGGAAATCAAATCAAACATGTGAACTGAATCTATGTACAGTGTAATGTTCTATAACCTGCCACAGACCATAAATATGTGAATTTTAGTACTGCAGTAAATATAGAGTTGAGGTGTCACTGTAATAAAGTTTTGAAGACCCCAGGACCCCAGACAGTGTATGTACACATGAATCACGGATACCAGACACATATATAACCTGTAATGAGTAAGACATCATTGACAAAAGGCAAATATAATGCTAGATAGCCAATAAGCAATGCTAACCGCAGCACAGCCCAACTAAGTAATTGTAAGCAATGTGTAGGGAAGCCAATACAATATGCCCACTGGTACACCTCTTTAAGCAATGCCAACCTGACGTAAGCAGGTGCGCCCATAGCTTAGCCTTTTTGAAACCGGACAATTATGGAAAAGTGCGGGAATCCAGCACTACTTAAACCGAGGAGGCAGGAATACAGCTCATAACTGGTTGTAGCATCCCCCTGCAGGCAGAATGGCTGGAGTGGGAGTAGGCACTCACTTTAGAGTGCAGCGCTGGGGCATCCAGTAGTCCAAATTCATGGTATGGCTCCTGGTAAAGCACCATAACAGGAGACTACTGCAGGGCCAGTACCAGGGCTCACAGTACAAAACAGAGGCCTGGGACAGTCTCGCTCATGACCTCACTAGTGCCGCAGGTATCCCCTGGACTGGTGAGCAGGTCAGGCACAACCATGCAGACCTGAAGAGGTGGTAGGGGGCTGTCTTGGAACAGTGGATCCAGGAAGCAAGGCAGATGCAGAATGCCCCAGAAATGAGTAAGTACTCCTTCCACTACGTAGTTAATAATTGCCTAGTTTGTTTATACTATGGATAGGTTTGGCTAAATATCACTGTACTTCTCTGACAGCTGCAGATGAGCGTGCTGCGAACCAGCAAGCCTATGATGCTAGGCTGCAAAGGATGCATCTCAAGGCAGGTTAGTAAATAGCCTGCGTGCGCTGTCATAACAAAGAAATGTAAGAGCCTTAGAAAGTGTTGTACCAGTATACAGAATTGTGTAATATTCTGCGAATAAAGGTGTAACCCCTGCATTGCTTCTGTTTACTCTGCAGTCATATGTTGTTGTACTGTTGCAGTTATTAAATAGTACAGTTGTAGTAAACAGTATTACCCACACTGTGGTATGCAGAGAAAATGTGTATGAAGTGCTATATAACAATGTTGGAAGTGCAAACAGGTCAGTCATATTAGACAAAATACATTGCAAAGCCTCACAATTGCCTGACAGCATAGTGTACAGTGATCTTAAATGTAATGCTTTTGTCAAACACAGCAGGGCTTTGGATTCCAGGAGCGCTAGTAAGTTGTATGCATAATCAGTCCACACAACTGCACACAGTTTGTTAGAATGCTCAGAGAGAAAGCTGTATGCATATTTACACTTAACAACTATACAGATATTGCTAGAATGCTCAAATAGAGAGTGGTATGCAATATTCATACCCCTCAACTGTTCCAATCTGCCCAGTATGTCCTGATAAATGGCCCACATCACCTGCCTTTTGCCCTGTTTCCCTGACAAATTAGTGTGATGATCCAAGAAATGTAGGCAGCTGTTAATGACATATAACTGATAGTCAGACTTGCACATAGTCAGAGAATTACATGCAAACATACCTGTCATTCCAGCATCTCACCCAAAGTGTATGAGAGCAGTCTCAAAACATGTTGCATTAACACCTGCATCTTGTCAAGCCTGTATGTCAGACACAGGTCCCTTATATACTAATCTACAAATATACCATTGCACAATATAACGCCATTGGGTAGTGTAATAATACATGCAAGGGACAGACCACTGCAGTGATTATGAATGTTGTGAAAATGACAAGGATATATTAGTTGTTAATTGAACTCTTTCTCTCTCACCCCTACTATATGTGCAAGAATAACCAATTTACACAACTCATTTGGTATGTCTACACTCCTACCCTTTGTTGGGACTTATGTCCTATTGGTTTATAAATATTCACATATGTTTCTATACATGTGCCATGTTAAAATACTCCCATATTGGTGGCCTGTTGCTGTCAATGAAAACTGCATGTTGTTGTAATGGCCACTGTTTACCCATATATGCATGTATTCTGCCTGCTCTGCAACTATTTTATATCGGGTGCCCTGGGTAATGGGAATACCTATGCATACTGTTATAACTAATCATGAATGCTGTTGACTATTACTAACCCATATCTGCCTTAAACATGCTACAACATAGCTCGTATGGGAAGGTCGGTCCCAGCGGACCCACCTGTCCCACCTATGCTGGCCATGGCACCGGGCACCAGCACATCTGGGGCCCAGCTTAGAATCTCCTCGTCTGTTGGCCCTGCACCACCTTTGGGTGGAACCGCTGCAGAGAATGTGGCTCGGCCCCCACTGGGAGCGGGAGCGGACATAAACCTGTTACCCATGGTACAGTCCAGGCCATGGTGCATAGGGAGCATGACAGAGAGATTCGAGACCACCCACACCAGCTTGAGGGCTGAGTGGCGCAACTAGAGGGTGAGCCTGCCCTCCTACATAGCCCCCAGCACAGCCACCTTCTGGGCTATGAAGATGCAGTGGTGACTGCCCATGGGTGGGGATGTCAGTCCCACTGTATCCATTTGTGGGCTCATGGGCTTGCAACTTCCAAACACCCCTCCCCATCCAAGGTGCCCCCCCACATGTGTCATATACCATCCATGTACGCGTCTTGTTTGTCTTGTCTGTCTTGTCTGTCATCCTACCCAACCTATCCTCCCTGATCATACCTACTCTCCTTCCCCAACATCCCACTCTCACCTAAAAATAAAAGAAAAAAAGGGCAATCTGTTCCCGCAAAAAAAGCATGCTCCATACATAGCTGTCCATTTCACACACGTGTCCACTGGACACATGTAAACGTTTCTTATTGGCATCACTATTGTTGTCCTCACCCCTCTCTCAGGGTTGAGTGTCCAAATGTACCACCAAATTTATTGCATATGCACAGCCATTGCTGTAGACAAAATGGACAGCTATAGACCTTCCCTACACCCTTCCTGCACATCCCTAGCTACCTTGCCTACTGTCTTTCCCTGTTTGTGCCCCTTTTTCACCACTTTCCCATCACCCCTTTTTTCTTTTCTTTTAAAGAAATTAGCACAAGTGTAAGCGGGAGTAAGCAGTTTTAAGCAGCAGTGAGCGGGTTCAAGCCTGTTTGCATGGGGGTAAGCACTGCCTAGACAGATTAAGCAATCTAGAAGGTAACTGAGTGTAAGGAACTGTAACCAAAAGCAACCATTGCTTACCATCGGCAAACCCGCGCACACCCTCTCACAACTACTTAAAAATGCCTTAATCACTCTGTATCCAATGGCCCTTGTTCTGCCCAGCAACAAAATAAACTGCCTCTGCAAGGCTCGAAACCAGGACCCTGAACACCACAGCTAATGTTATTTACCACTAAGCCATGGCAGATATACAGACATCTGATGTTATCACAAACATATCATCCAGCACTGTCACTCAACAGTATAGAAAATGTATTTCATTATGTAGATGTATGTGTGCGTGTGTTTATGTCCAGATATATATACATACATAGATATAGCTATATATATAGATATATTAAGAACAAACCATGTGACAACAAAGCATTAAAAAAGAATGAAAAGGAAAACACCAGCAACTCCTGTATTATGTAGTGGTGGTGTTGTCCTATGTAATATCAAGACTCCCTCAGACAGACATGTGTGATTAATACATGCAAACATTTGTACATTGCCCAAATACATTACTTTGAGCATTTTATTTACATTAGCAAAACAGTTCCTGTCCAATCATAATGTGAGAACAGTACTATTGCAAGGTGCTGTGTGCAACATCATCATCATTAAAAAGTTAAATGGGGTAACCATAGAGGGACCAGTATTATCGTGTGTACACTGGGGTTGTCTGCATCATGTGTACCTGGAACCTTTAGGAGTCATGTGCATACCAGGATCATGTGCCTGAGCGAGGGTGAGGACAACAGTAATATGTTGTGATGCAAATTAAAAAGGTTACATGTGTCCAGTGGTCATGTGTGTGAAATGGACAGCTATGTATGGGGAAAATGTTGTTCTGGGAACAGATTGGCCTTTTGTTTCCATTTTTGTAAGGTGAGAGTGGGATGTTGGGGAAGGAGAGTAGGCATGCTCATGGAGGATAGGTTGGGTAGGATGACAGATGAGACAGCATACAGGGGTGGTATATGGCACATGTTGCGGGAAACTCCTTGGATGGGGAGGGGTGTTTGGCAGTCACAAGCCCATAAGCCCCAAAATGGAAACAGTGGGGACATAGGTCCCCACCCATGGGCAGCCACCACTGCTCCTTCACAGCCCCAAAGGTGGCTGTGCTGGGGGCTGAATAGGAGGGGCAGGCTCACCCTCTAACTGTGCCACTCTACCCTCAAGCTGGCGTAGCTGGTCTCAAAACCCCTTATTGAGCTCCCTACGCACCACAGCCTGGACCATACGATGGCTGACAAGTTCTTGTCTAGACCTGCTCCCAGGGGGGGCAAACCCCATCCTTAGTGGTGGTCCCAACCGAAGGTGATGCAGAGCCAACAGAGGTGGAGGTCCAAGGCTGGGCCCCAGAAGTGCTGGTGCCTGGTGCCATGGTCAACTGATGTGGGACAGGTGGTTCCACTGGGACCTGCAATCCTATACAGCCTATGGTGTTCCAGTTCTAACACAGATAAGGCTTAGTAATAGTCAACAGCAGTCAGGATTACTTGTAACAGTATGCATAGATATTACCGTTAACCCAAGACAAGAGATGTCATATATTTGCAGAGGGAGCACAACACATGCATATATACTTAATGGCATCTGTCCAAAGTGTAGATGACTTGTGACTGCAGCTATGAACAGTGGCCCATTATTGGCATGTCACTGTGATAACCTCAGACAGTGACTGCCATACCACTGTTTCATGTGACGTATGTCCAATCAGGGATGTGATGTCAGTAACTCTCATCACTGTCACTGTGTAATTAATTTATTTTATTTTATTTTACATTTGTTAACCGGGGGTGTCTGACTGAGCTGAATAGGCCCTTTTTCAGCAGAGGCCCAGGGAGAAAAGCTGCACAAAGAAAAATTACAGATACATTTAGTTAGACATGATCAGTATACACACAAACTACAAAAGATACATTTTTACAGTGGTATGCGACACATCAACAGTTACAGTGGAGAGAACAAACAAAAAAATATTAATTTAAAAATAAAGATAATTAATAGATTTGTGGTATGTAGCTGAAATTTGGAACATAGGTAGAATACATACATAGTACACAGGTACAGTACATACATTGTAGATTAGCTAGTGTTTGTAAGTAATATTGAAAACTATTATCAAGTACTCTAGATTTAGTATGTATACCTTATCAACTTTCACTAGCCTAGGGAGCAATCATGGCACTGCCAACTTTGCTTGAGATGTTGCCTGATGAGGTCTTTAAAGGAGGCTTTGGATGATGTATTTTGAATGCTAGTGGGGACAGAATTCCATTTTTAGCCACTAAACTATTATATAGCACATCTCCAAAGCTATTGTAGCTGTTGGTGACTTCTAGTAGTAGTTTGCTTGATGATCTAAGAGGCCTTTTGGCTGAGTGATATTGTACTAGGTTCTTGAGGGCAGGACACTTATTGGGGAGGTAATAGATAGAATGACAGAGGCAGAGCTGATTGTAAGTTAGGAGGTTTGGCAGTTCAAGCCAGTGGAGCTGTCTCAAAGCAGTACAGTGATGAGTTCTATATGAGCAATTTGCAGCAAAGTGGGCAATTCTGTTATAGCAGGCTTCCATTTTGCTTGGTTCAGTTTTGTTGAGATTAGTCAGAACGGGAGATGCATAGAGTAGGGTGGATACAAGTTGGGAGTGAGTAATGGCTGATCTTGTGTTATTGGTAAGAAATGATTTGATACGGTAGAGTGATCCCAGTTTGGCATGTACTTTTTTAATAGTTAAGTTGAGATGACTATCAAATTTTAGGTGGGAGTCTATGGTTATTCCCAATAGCTTAGCCTGTGCCACTGGAGTGATTGGAGTAGCATTTGTGGAGCAGATAGTGAATTGACTGTTATCAGTGTTTTGTTAGAACTGGTTATAATCATAAGCTAAGTTTTCTTTGGATTGAGGATAAGTTGGGCTTTGGCAAGGTAGTTTTCAATGTCAGAGAATGCTAGTTGAGTTGTTTGCAGGAGGGTGGGAATGTTTTGTGCAGCACAGATTAAGGTAGTGTCATCTGCATACTGAATGATAGATGCATGCTGTGTGGAGGTATGGAGGTCATTTGTGAAGACTGTGAATAGTAGTGGTCCTAAGACAGAACCCTGTGGGACTCCTATAGTTATGGGCAGCTGAGGAGCGAGAATTTTCCCATTTCACAGCTTGGTACCTGTCAGTTAAGTAGCTTTGGAACCAGGTAAGTGATGAATTTGATAGGTGATAATGGTTTAGTTTGTTTAACAGGATTTGGTGTGAGACTGTGTCAAATGCTTTGGACATATCCAAAAAAGAGTTGACACCTGTAGGCCTTCATTTTTGAGACAGTTTACTGTGTCTGTGAAGCAAAGGAGGGCTGTAGTGGTACTATAGGCAGGTCTGAAACCATGCTGAGTAGGTGACAGGATGTTGCTGTCTAGGAGATAGTTTAGCATCTGGGTATGGATGCATTTTTCTAGGATTTTGGCCAGGGCGGAGAGTAAAGCAATGGGTCTGTAGTTATTAAGTTCAGTGGAGGTCCCACCTTTATGTATGAGTGTAACATAGGATATTTTCCAGAGTTTAGGCACATAGTTTTCAACAATTGATCTGTTTATGAGAGTGGAGACTGGGATAGCAATAGCATCTGCTGTGAGTTTCAAGAAATAGCTGGGGAGTAGGTCAGCTGCTGCTGATGAGGTTTTTAGTTTGGAGAGCATGCTTTTGATTGAAGTGGTGGAAACTGTTTTGAGGGTAAAGCTTGTATTAGTGTTATTTGTGTTTGGGGGATAGTGAGGAAGGAACTGTCCTGTGATACTAAGGGTAGAATTGAGTTCACAAAGTGGGAGTTGAATTGTGTTTGATGGGAACTTTAGTGTCAGGGGTGGTTGATTTGGGGGTAACCTTTTGGGTGGATTTCAGTAGCTGGTTTACATTTTTCAAAAATTTTTGGGGGTTGTGTTGGTATTTAGTTTGTAATGTTGTGTAGTAGGATTTTTTGTCCAGCCTGATGCATTTTTTTGCATGGTTGCACAGTTCTTGGTACTTAGTTAGGCTTTGTGTTTCTTTGTTTTTTTATAGTAAAGCCAGGCAGTGTCTCTGGACTTGAGGATTTGTTTGGTTTCTTTATTGAGCCAGCGGTTGTAGAGGTTCTAACCTTGATTTTGCGCAATGGAGTGACAATGTCTAGGTGTTGTAGAAATGTTTTGTTGAAATATGTTACAGCCTGGTCAAGTGGGAGGATTTTTAGGGGGGTCCAGTCACAGTTACAGAGCAAAGTGTTGAGGACCTTAGGAGAGAACTTTTTGTGTTTCTAGTGGATCTATAATTAGTGGTTTTGCATAAGCTTGTTCTACTATGTATAAAGTATATTGTGTTGTGGTCACTTAAGGTGTCTGGGAGACTGCCTGTTTGAGGATACAATGTGGGGTTGTTAGGACCCAGTCAAGGATGGATTCTCTTTTAGATTTTTTATCACATCTAGTTGGAATCTGGACTAGCTGCTGGTAGCCATGGTGATTTATTTGATTACTTGGTGGTTCTGATATATAGGTGAACCAATCTAGGTTGAAGTCCCCCAGAATAAGGGTTTCTTGTGAGTATGTGGAAGAACACCAGGATAAGAAGTCTTCAAGGCTAGCAGGTGTATTACCAGGTGGAATATAGATCACAATTGTGGTGATGACCTTTTTAGGGTGAAGTTGAAGTTGTGAGATAAGTATGTCCCAATTAATGACTGATTAATGACTGATTAATGATTGCAATCCTCACACTATGCTTCTGCGGTTCACAGATGTGTGTTCTGTGAGTAACACAAAAAATAAATGGTTCCACACACTGACCATTCCACAGATGACCCTACAGATGGGAGTTTCCTCACAAACAGAGCACTTTGTTGTCAGTTATTAAAACATGCAGACTAGCCATTACCACACACAACCTGTTAAACTAGCAGTAGTCTGAATGAAGCATAACTACACTTACATGCTGTAGTCATGTCTGGCACATCACCCTCCTGTCTTTAGGCTATATTCCACAGTGTATGTTGTTTGAGGAATATCCAGATTTCTTCTGTGATGCTGTTTACCAAACACCAGATCCAGGTTCCACTCACAGCGACTGTCATGGGGAAACACCATCATAATGTTCCTAGATATTGTACTGTGTCTCCATGCAATTGGCTACGGGAATGTCACCACAGCTGTTCCACCTGCAATCAGCTAGAGGAGGACTGCAATAGGTGCAGAGGCCATCACCTGATCATGACCATCACTTACAAAACACAAGCTGCTGCTGAGCAGGTGTACATCTCCACATCCACCAGAGAGTGTGTGGGAGGGACAGACAGAGGCAAAGTACATCAGAGAAAGGCTTGGAGACTAAAACCTAAGCATCGTCTGTCACACACCTACCAGTACAGGGGTTCAAACTCCTGACTGACTAGCCATTACTATTACAAGTGCATGCAATTACTCCATGTGCCACATAGCTGACATGATGTGCTGTAAGAACATATATGTGTACTGGTGAGCGACATCTGCAGCAGAGATATAGTAGACATACATTACGTGTAGCACACATGGCTGTCCACATGAACAGATGTCATTGTCAACACAGCCACACTCTCTAAGGGGCTTGGACGGTGGCACACTTTGGCAGGCTCACAAATACATTTCTAAACTACTTAGTTTGCCACACTACAGTAATGCACAGGCATTACATGCACCACAGGGGTTATCCTGAAGTTATATGGGCTAGGGCATGTGAACATGTCTGACATCAGTTAGTATGCCAATGGGGGTTATACTGGGTGTGACTGTGGTTGGGAACATCATACCCCACACGCAGACACAAGATGCCAGTACTGACATGCATGTGTGCATTGCTTCATGGGTGTGTAGTGGTTGGCTGTGCAAGATGCCTGTACAAGGCTGGGTGAGGGGTAATCCTTGGCATCAGGCCACCTAACAATGGTCTGCAGTGTGGTTTAGGGGTACAGGGGTGTAGTGTCTGCAATGTCCCACACAGATGGGTATTGTATTAACCGTCCTGTCATCTTGGTTACTATTGTGTGTGGCCATTGCTTTGCAATGCATGCCATGCCTGTGTTTGATAGTCCTTGACATGACCATTGCCTGTATTGTGCATGTCCCACATTAATGTACAGTGACATGTTTAAGTGTACCTGGTTTGCCTGGCACATGTTATGTACACAGACTGTTATCATCAGATGTGCCAATCCTGGCCTGGTGTGACAGGACCTGCTAATAGACAGCAGGTCGACCCTGCACCTGCACTGATAGCATGATACAGGTATTCTCTGGTGTCAGTGGCATCTGTCCATACAGGGCATGTGTGTAAGGCATTGTATGTCCTTTGTGGATCACATTTGATGGCACCAGATATGTTGCAGGCATCCAGTGGGGAACACAGTGAAGGTGCATTGTCCGCAATTATGTGCTTATTGTACTGGTGGACAGGGTGCCATGCCCTCTGCAGCCCACTGCAATCACACCATGCTTACTATCTGTCAACAATGTGCAGGGTACTAGCAACACAGCAGGATTTTTCTAGGCAAGTGTGTTTGTGTATGACACATGGGTTCAGACTGTATTCTGGGTAATAGTAGGGTTGCTTACTTTGTTCACCAGGCCTTTTGCCAGATGTAGGGGTATGGCTTGCCAACCCAGTCTATTGGCTGATTGAAATCTGTAATCCTCGTGAGGTGGACATTGTGACATATAATATGGCCACCATATAGGAAAATTACAAAACCCGCTCCTCAACATGTCCAGTGGTTAGACACTCACAGCCACCTCCACACAGGATATGACCGACAAACACACACAAACACACATACACACCCGCCATGTCTCGGAATAGAACTCCTACTTAACTACTTCATCACACTACCGCATTACGCAGTTATAGCACGCGCTATGGAGATTACTGGGCTACCCCATCCCCAAAGATGTATTTCACAAGGAATAACATCAGCAGGTTTATCAAAGTAGGGCATTTCAAAATTCCTGCAAGTGAGTAGCCTAAAATGCATTGCTCACAAAACAGACAGTGACACACACACAAAACATCCACAACTGACATGTGTGGGTATAGAACCCATGACCAAGATCTATATCACACTACTACATGGAAATGTTATAGGACACACCATGGGGATTATTGTGGAACTCATTCCCAAAGGAGTATTTGACAAGGAATGAAATCAGCAGGATTACCAATGTAGGGCATTGTAAATGTCCTGCGAGTGAGTAGACTATAATGCACTGCTCCCTACACAGACATTGAAACACACACAAAACATACATAACTGCCATGGTTGTGGATGGAACCCTACCACAGTTCTAAGTCACACTCCAGCAGTACGCAGTTAACAGATGCGCTACAGAGATTACTGGGTTACAGCATTCCCAGAGGTGTATTTCTAGGTGGGTGACATCAGCAGCCTTACCAAAGTTGAGTATATGTATTGTAAGGACTGTGAGTACTCTAAAAAGCATTGTTCCCATCTCAGGCAGACAGAGAGAGACACACACACACAATTGGCAAGTCTGGGATTAAAACACCTACCAAACCATTGTATCACACTCTAGCATTGCACAGTTACAGGACACACTACAGTGATTACTGGGTTACAGCAGTCCCAGAGGTGTATTTCTAGGTGGGTGACATCAGTAGGATTGCCAAAGTAGGGCCAATGAATCATAGTGAGTGTGACTAGCCAAACATGCAGCACTCTCTACACAGGTATAGGAACAGACACCAAAGAATCCACAACTTCCATGTGTGAGACTAGAACCCATACCAGAGTTCTATATCACACTACAGCATTACACTATTATAGCATGCACCACAGAGATTGCTGGAGTACTCTTTTCCCCAAAGGTGTTCTCCCCAGTGATTGACATCAGCAGGATTGCCAATGAAAGGTATTTGAATTGCATTAAGTGTGACTAACCTAATTTCCACAATTAGTCTGTATGCATTAATCGCTGTCCTGGCCAGACAAAATTACCCCACCTTTGCAGGTCATGAACTCAGGACACTTTACATTATAGTCACAGTAACTAACCACTAAGCCATCACAACAGTACATGAGACTGAGGTTTCACCCCAGTAATCCCAGTATAGGCTAATCAAAGTGAACATGTGAAAGGAATGTATATACAGTTGTCCATAAAAGACATCGCCGAAGCCAGCTTCATGCTACACAAGGCAGAAGTGACAATATTTGTGACACCCATGGAGACAGGAGCTGACAGTTCTACAGATGAATCCTGTACTAAGGTACTGTATGAGCACATCCACTTGTGCATGATTCCTGACATCCCACATGGAACCACAATGCTCACCTCCCAAATAAGCAAGCCCGTCTGGTGGTCTCTTGCCATTAACACAGTATACAACATAAGGTAGACACTGTTAAAGCAAAAAAGATACTCCAAGGATGCAAACAACTCCCTTACCAGCCACAGTAAGATGTTGAGATCCCCCATGGAATCCTCCAAAGCTGGTTATGTAAATAAAATCACTACAGATTCCACAGACAACCACACACCATTCTATAGTTATGTCCTGAATCTAACAGGCAATGCTGAGACATGCTCTGAGCTACGACAGAATGGAATTACATAGATTGCTCCCACGGATTGTGCCAATATCCTGGTGGATTGGTTTAGTTCCACCCCCAAAAGGGCCAATGGCAATATGAACAGAGTTCCATTGGCCAGTAATCACGGCCACACAGGCAGAAACTGCACTATTCACAGCTAAGAATACATCATCTATGGGGCCAGACTGTCATGTGTAATCATAACCTTGCATCAGGCCTGGTGTCCATTGAGTGGTGCACAGCTTCAGTTATCCCACTCCACAAGGGGAGATTCACCTTGGATCCCTGGAACTACTGTCACTCCAGTGTGACAAACCTGATCTGCATGGCTATGGAATCCATTAACAGGGAATTTTGAAACACAGACATTGGCGACCCTCAAACACTGGACCCTACACAGATTGGGCTCATGGAGGGCCAGTCTTGCCTCTTGAAATGGATTGTCTGCTTTGACTCAGTATAGCTGTTGATGAGGGTAAGGCAGTCAACAATGCATATGTGGACCTCGCCAAGCCCTTCAATACCACACACCAGTTGGGAAACATAGACTAACACACTAATTTGGCCATACATCCCTATGCCACTCAATGGTTTGCCACGTGGCTTACTGACAGAACCCAAACTGTAGGCGTAACGGTCACCAAATCCATCCCCAGACAAGTGACAGGTGGAGTACTCAGGGTTCAGTCCTGGGACCACTGTTGTTTGAATTCTACATCTCTGTAGTACAGGCCAACAGTATGGGACTCTGGCTAACAAAGGTAACAGATGACTGCAAAATGAGAGTCATTATGAGCCTGGCTGTATTGCATGATATGTTATGGATACAAGCCTGGCATTATACAGGTGGGATGGGGTACTGTTAACATCTTGTGGCCTTGTTGTGTAAGGTCCTGGTTATGGGATCAGCAACAGTTGGTAGTGTATTACAGGCCAGACATGTTTTGTTGTGGGGGGAATACCTATCCGTGCATGACGTATGTTGTTTGCACCTGTCAACCCCATTCATGGTACATGTGGACATATATGTTTCTGCTATGTTCCCAACTTATCTACAGATGTATGTCCGTATATACCTATATAGATATAAATATCTGCTTACACATATGTGGATATATATATATATATATATATATATATATATATATATATATATATATATATAGATATATATCCATATATGGATATATCTATATCTTTATCTATCTATATATCTCTCCCTCTTTCTCTCTCCCTCTTTCTCTCCCTCTCTCTCTCTCTCTCTCTCCCCCTCTCTCTCTCTATGTATATATATATATATATATATATATATATATATATACATACATTTCTATCTGTGTAGACATTAATATATTTTTACACACACATACATCTGCATGTTAGACTACATACTCTGTATTGTTGAATGACTGAGCCGGATGATATGTTTGTGAATATAGCAGGGTTATGCAGCTCAGAGGTAAATCACTTTGGCTATGGTGTGCATGGTCCTGGGTTCAAGTCTGGCAGAGGTTGTTTATTTTGTTGCTAGGAAGAACAAAAGCCGATGGATACATAGTGATTAAGGCACTGTAAAGCAGTTGTAAGCAAGTTGGCAGGCATGGTATGTCCATTGTGAATCACATGTGAAGGCACCATAGGTGGTGGAGGTGCACTGTGTGCATGTATGTGCATATTGGACAGATGGCCAGAGTGACATGCCCACTGCTATCACTGCATAGGTACTATCAGTGGCCAATATGCAGTGTACTACTCACATATTGGCTTGTTGCCTAGGCATGGGTTTGCATATGACACATGGGTTGAGTGTGAGCTCTGGGTAATAGTAGGGTTGCTAACTACGATTGGCTGGCCTTGATATCACATGTATGGGTATGGCTTTCCACCCCAGCCTCACAGCTAATGTACATCTGTTATCCCTGTATGGTTGACATTGTGATATAAAGTATGGCCAACATAAAATATATGCAAAACCCCCTCCACATTGCCCACAGGTGTCACATCCTTACAACTACCACTACAGATGATGCAAATCACACACACTCATTCTCACACCTGTCATATCTGGTATTTGAACCCCTACCTAACTAGTTTATTACACTACAGCAGTATGCACCACAGGCATTACTGAAGTATGTCTTCCTCAAAGGTGCATGTCACAATGAGTGACATCAGCAGGATTACCAAAGAAGGGCTTTTCAAGTGTACTGTGAGTTTTACACGTCTTTTAACTATGTGTACCCACTACTTACTGTCATGAAAACACATTTTCACCTGCCTTATTCAGTCCTAAATTATATTATTAACAACCCTTGCAGGTCTTGAACCCTGGACCATGTACACCAAAGTCACTGAACTTACCACTAAGCCATCCGGGTTGTATACATGTTTCATGGTTTTTAGAATACACATTTTACTACAGGTATTCCACAGTACTGAAAACAAATGGGACAGTCACTTTGTGTACATATGTACAGTACCCTTGAATGCACTGTACTCTGTGAAACAACACAGACAAGTCTACATATGTGCAACTGTTATAAATAAATACTAAATACATATATGCACTTGTCGGACATGTACACACACACACACACACACACACGTATGTATATATATATATATATATATATATATATATATATATATATATATATATATATACACAGACACAGCTATAGCCATATGTATAAACATGTCTGAACACCCTTTGTGACACAGAAGGGTTCCAAAGGATTGAGTTGTACACAAAACAGAGGCAACTCTTGCATTATAACATTTAAATCTTAATCAGTTCACCAGAGAAGGGATGGTTGTTGTGTATGTGGTGTTTGGGGTGGGAATGATGGCTAAGGAAATATTCCAGGGGATTGTGGAGTTTGGGTGGGGGAATGATGGGTATGGAAATACACCCTGGGGACCACGTCTGTGTCACTGCTCGACAGTGGCACAGGAAAATAACATACCCGACAGTAGTCATTCTTGATTGTCTATTATTTTCTATTCATATGTAATAATTTGTAGACTCCACTCACCACAGATGACTACCATGGTGTGCAGCAAGTTAAAGGACATAAAACATGTGTATACCTGGCTACACGGTAGTCACACACACACACATACACAAACACACACACACTTGTCAGTATTGTGCTTACAAGTCTTGCCTATGTAAAGGTAACTAGTAGAGTGGTATGCAGTTGGGGTATGTGCCACAGTACCCATACAATTACACTTAATCTGATTCTGCTTCTGAGCTGGGTGACGCCACAGGACTGATTACTTGCAGTGGGTAGGGGTGAAAAGTGTGGTTTAGTAGATGACAAGGATAAAGGCCAGTGCAAATGGTTGTTTCTCTTTGGAAAGCAGTAAAACCCACTCTCATGACAGGATGCAGACACAAATACACACACACACACACACACACACACACACACACACACACACACACACACACACACACACACACACACACACACACTCAGGAATTTGCTGACACACACACACACTTGCCAGTGGTGAGATCAGATCTCTTGCCTATCTACAGATCACTATTACAATGCTACGCAGTTACAAGACGTGCCACAGAGATTACACATTTCAAGGTAGTCAGAATGCCCTTCTAAGATTGAGGACATCAACAGGGATACTGACAGTTAAGATGTATATAGCTGTAAACCTGTGTGTTTAAAGCAGGAGTCCATTACAACCTGTATGCACAAACAAGACACATCATCTGCAGATAAGACATAGGTAGGCCTGAGAGGTAAAGTTGTAGCATAACAAGCCCTGAACTAGAGTATGCCCATGTGTGGAATGGACAACTGCTATCACTATACAGGGTTACAGTGGTAATGCTCACACACATAGAATCACAGGACTTGTTTGGATGCATTGACTCCAATTATACAAGGTTATACTGGGCATGCTCATACACTTAGAAACAAAGGGCTTATTTGGCTGCACTGACTCAAATTACTCAAAGTGGCAGTGGGTGCACTCATACACTTAGTAGCACAGGGCTGTTTGGGATGCACTCTGATTCTAACCACAGAAGGCCTCACTGGGCATGCTCATATACTTAGATGTACAGAACATGTTGTAATGGACTCCTATTGTAAACACACAGGCTTACAGCTATGTACATCTTAACTGTCAGTATATATGCACATCATACAGGTTTACTAACAGATACATGTATGTGGCCCATAAATTATATATCTGCGTCTGTGCTGTGTGATACACATACATACATATGCATGAAGTACCGCCATATATATGTGAAGTATACACAATCATGCATGTGTGGAAGTGACAGACAATTGATTAACTGGGACACACAGGTGGATGCAAAGTACAGCATGTGTCACACACATTGCTGCCCTGAAAGGCATACATTGATATCAGGTTGTGAACAGTGGCATTATACTTGGAACAGTGCATGTGCAAGCATAATATGTTAGCCCCATTGTCTAATGGTACTGAGGTGCAGGTGTCAAGATTATGTCACCCGGCTGTGTTCATAGTTGTCATTATTAGCAGGACTGCTCCACTAAGTATATCTGACATCAGTCATCTACACAAAATCTGCTGCTGTCCATCACCTTAGATGTAGCATTTGATACCAAGCACAATACTGCCACTCGCAGTGATGTCATGGCACGAGTGGTAACTGCTTGACAAAAACAATGTCCTGTTGTAATTATGAGGTTGTCCAGTGGCTGTCATTCTGGGATGACATGACTGAAAGAAGACAAACCTTTGTCACAGATCACATGCATCCATGATTCAAGGGAGTGTGGATAATACTTAGGTCGCATTTACCCATATAGTGCCATTCCAAGTCAAATGTCCTACACACAGAAGTAACACCCTGACACCTACAAGACAATTGCATTGGATGCTTATTCTAACCAGTGCTAGATGTGTGGCATTTGTAATCCATTTGCTCAGTGTAGAACCTACAATGGGGAATACTGACATATGTGCAGTGAGGAACACCTGGCTGAAGGCTCTGTAGTGCACAATAGCACTGCCACCATATAACTCAGATCCAGACATATGGGCCATAACACTGGTATGGACCACTCCAGGTGGTGGTGTCCAGATATTCATAAAGGCTACTCACCAGTAAAGACCACTACTCCAACATAATTCATCACAGATGAGTCAGGTACAGGTAACAGTGGCAAAAGCTGCATTCTAGGTTGTATCCTCATGTACATCCACCACCATGTCCTCAGACTACCAACACACATCCATAAATGTGGTATGAAATATTATGGTACAACACCAAATAACCTTCGACTGGTGAACTGTACCTAGCCCTACATCAACTGTGCAAAGTACCCATGCACTGACAAAGTTGCATAATGTGTTATGCAATGCAATAATACCACTCTTTGTAACCAGGTCAGTTGTACACATACCGGGGTCCCTCGGATGTTGTCAGCAGTAACACAGTTGACTGTTGCTGTACACCAGTAAACAACATCATCATGGTTGGATATGACCTAGATGTACCTGCCCTGGGTATGTACATCCCACACTCATACAACATACATGAAAATACCATAGCTGTCATTGTCCTTTGTACATACAGGTGGCTACATTCATTACACACATGCACATGGAAGATAGGTATATGGCTTCTGAATGCTAACAGTACATAAGGTTTGATATCTATGTTGACAGAGGTAATATAACCTCTCTACTGGTCACCCATGACACCTATCATATCATACAACAATCCATGTGGCATGTATGTCATTAGACATGTCCACCAAATGCAATGCCTACAAACATACCCAAATAACAGGATCATAGGACCTACACACATGGCCTGTATTGACAGACTCAGGGAAATACAGCTATGCTCTGTATGTTCCTGAGTAGTTACAAGTGATATGTCCATGACATGTACCAGCCATGTGTGACCCACAGTTCCTACATATACCCCATGTCAACAATTGCAAACCATGCATGATGTGTGCTGTCTGGACATTAACCTTATTACCACAATAGCCAGAACATGCTGGGGTGAGATGTTTATAAGCCACAGACCTCACACATGTTTGAACAAGTGTAATGCCTAGCTCAAACAGAGCACATTACTGGTACTCTTCCAGTAATCATGAGGTGTGTGGCAAATATGATGTGCTCGCTGTTGACCATTACAGTGGCATGGCTTCACAGTGGAACTGTCAACTAACAGTTTGTGGGATCATGAAATGTAATATTGCTGTATGTGTGTCTTGCTGATATGTGCTGTTGGCATAAATGTACACTTAGCTACTCAGTGAAGGTGGTTGTGTGTCCTACCAGTACATGAATACAACATCCATTATGGTGTAATGCTCAGCTAGGTTTCACAAATGGTGTGGGGAAGGTGTGGAATGTATCTTCTTGACCTGCTAGTCCACTTACTGATGGAGACTGCATATGTGTACATGTATTGATGTGTGTTCACATACCATGCATGTGCAGTGTCTGATGTTTGAAGGTGACTGCTGTCTTAGTACATCATGCAGTTGCAATGCAGCCTCAACATTGCCACATGTATATGGTGATATGCTCAAAGTACAGTAAGCTGTACTTTAGTTATGGACAGATGTTTGGACATAACTACTAAGTGGTGGGGCTACTTTGCAGATGAATGATTGCTGAGGACAGCTCACAGGTGTGTTACAACCATTCCTACAATAACCTGTGTAACTGCTAAGCTATGGTTTTGTTAATAGAAGGGGAAGACACACAATGTAGAATGCAGTAAGGGTGATACTGAAGGCATACCTCTTGACACCTGTAACAGTAACTCCTCCCCTGTGCATATATTGTGCATATATCAGCACAGTTGGCAAAGGAAAGAGTCAGTACACTTTGTTGCACATGCGATATTGCTGTAACTCTGTAATACCCATCATGAGATAGGCAGGTTTCTGAGTCACAGTACTGGCACGTGTGTGTGTGTGTGTGTGTGTGTGTGTGTGTGTGTGTGTGTGTGTGTGTGTCCATATATGTCATGTATGGTGGGGAATACTTCCCAAATGTTTTTCACTCTCCTGTAGACTGTTGTAGACATCTGTACAGAGTGAAGTGTAGAAAGCAAGACATAGGAAGGGGTTTGAATCTCACACATGTCAAGTGTCTATATGTGTGTGACACAGGTGTATATCTTTGTGAATACCACAGTGTGTGTGTGTGTGTGTGTGTGTGTGTGTGTGTGTGTGTGTGTGTGTGTGTGTGTGTGTGTGTGTATGTGTATGGCTGTCTGGTCCCTGGAGTGAGGCTGTATTTTACCATAGTGAAATGATAATACCCCCTCCTCCCATCCACTCAATGCAATCTAGTCTTCCTGTTGATGTCATCAATCTTAGAAGGGCATTCTAACCACCTGTAAATGTGTAAGCCCTGGGGTGAGGCTTGTTGTCCCATAGCCTACTGATGAACCCCCCTCCACACATACGCTCACTGCAATCTAGTATTCCTGTTGATGTCCTCAATCTTAGGCCATTCTGACTACCTGTACATGTGTAATCTCTGTGCCATGTCTTGTAATTGTGTAGTACTATAATGATGATTTGCACATAGGCAGGGGTTCTCATCCCAACACTGGCAACTGTGTGTGTGTGTGTGTGTGTGTGTGTGTGTGTGTGTGTGTGTGTGTGTGTGTTACTGTGTCTGTGAATCCCTGAGTGTGTGGGTGTGTTACTGTGTCTGTGAATCCCTGAATGTGTAGGTGTGTATGTGTGTTTGCATCCTAAAACGAAACCAAAAAAACGCACAGTCCTGTTAATTCCAAATGACCACAAGCGGACAATCACTTAGCGCTTTCATTCACTTTTAATATGTGAACTGCCTCAGAAACAAAAAATGCCCTACCCTAAACTTCCTTATATATCTACATGATAATTACTTAACAGGAAATTACATAACTTATTTCAAATGCAACATTTTTTATACAATTTGCTTAAAACATTGCATAATAGTTAAAAACCATAATAAAAAATGATGAATGTGGTATTATGCATACTTTAAATACTGTTATACTTGATCAATGTTTATATTTTAAAAAACATTTTGTATTTATAGTCTCATTAAGACCAGGTGCACTATCTGCACCCAAATATAACTGCCAATAAGCCTCTTTGCATTCCAGTGTGTTATTTGTATCTCCATTTAAAGATTCTTTTTCTAACTTTTCTAATACAAAAAATGCAAACTTTTTGAAGTCTGTACATGTTAATGCATGTCTAGCTAACAAATTGGTCTTATCTTTCTTCTTGATTGCCAAATTATGTTCATAAATTCTTCGCTTCAAATTTCTTATTGTCTTTCGTATATAGTAACTATTGCAGGATGAACATGTTGCTATATAGACTACCTGCTCACTATTACAATTATAGTAATCTTTTGCCCATAATGTGATATTATAATGACTAAGAGTAACAAATGAAGAATTAGTTATGAACCTACATTGCTTACAGTTATGACATGCATAAGTACCTTTTTTGTTACTTCTTAACATCATTGTATTGGCGGTATCTTTATTTCCCACTTATAACATTGATTTAATACTTAAAGCTTTCTTATATGTATAGTTAGGTGAAAATCCCAATCTGTCCGACAAATCTTTATTTCCTAAAATAATTTTCCAATTGTTTTCTATGATACTTTTGATATACCACATTTCGTTAACTATAGGAAGTGGAAAAGCTATCCTATAGTCCTTATTTGTATTGTGTTTTGATTCCATTGTACACTCTATTGGTCCTATAAGTATATCTAAAGAATGTAAAATAGGAGATGCTACCCCTTTTCTCAAGGATAGTATTTCCTTTTCTATCTTTTGTATCCATTTTGTGTCATATTCTCTGGAAACACAAAGACCTCTAAGTAACTGCACTTCTTCCATATAAATGTCCTCATCTGATGTCAGTCTACTTAAACGAATCAATTGCCCTTTTACAACTCCCTTTTTAATGTGTTGCGGGTGGGCACTATCCCTATGCAAATATTGGGTGGCAAAAATTGGTTTTCTGTATATTTTACTTACAAATCTATTATTTTCTTTGTCTATTCGAATGTTTAAATCCAAATAGTTTATAGACTCTCCAAAACCATTTAATTTGAATTCTAAAAATTCTGTGGTGGTATTTAAATCCTGTACCAAACTTGTAAATTCTTCCTGGTTTCCTTTCCAAATGAAAAACAAATCATCTATAAATCTAAAATAGATTTGTACTTTTCCAAAACTCGGATGCTGTTTGAGAAATTTGTATTCCCAATTTGCCATAACCAAATTTGCAAAGGATGGTGCAACACTTGCCACCATAGCTACACCAGATGTCTGTTTATAAAAAAACTTATTGAATTTGAAATAATTATTTGCTAATACCAACTCCATCATGTCACATATAGTGTTTATTTTCACTCCAGTGAAGTCAGTATGGTTTGCCAAATATTCTCTAAGCTATTCTATGCCTGCCTCCTGTTCAATCGAAGTGTAAAGAGACTTGACATCTAGAGTACCAAAATAAATTGTCTCTTCTGGCATTTTGTAATCTCTTAATATTTCTAACAGATGCCAAGAGTCTCTTAAATAGTATCTAGATTGTTGAACAACAGGATTTAATATTTGGTCTAACCAAACAGAAATATATTCAGTTTTAGAATTCTTTGCCGAATTAATTGGTCTAAACGGATGATTTTTACTGTCTGTTTGAATTTTTGGAATCCCAAAAAGTGTAGCTACCTTCAGATGTTCTACTTGCACAAATGAATAGTTCTCATTATCTAACTCTCCTTGGCTAAACATATCAAAGAGTGTTACATCTATATGTTGTAACTCTTTTTTATCTCTCCACTAGTGACACGCTGATAAACAGCTTTGTCATTAAGAATATTTTCTATAGCCTTTTCATAATCTGATGTATTCATTACAACAATTTTCCTCCTTTATCTGCTCTCATTGTTCTATATTTACTGTTGTTACTTAAATCTCTAAGAGCCTGATGTTCTTTTATAGTGAGATTATCAGAAAAATTGTCATTATTAAATTTTCTGAATTCTTTTTCACATGTGGACAAAAAGGTGTGTAATGTAGTTTGTAAGGGAGGGTTGAAAGTGCTAGGGTTAGAAAGTTTACTACCTAGATTCATATCTGTAGTCTTCAGAATGGCCTGCATAATATAACTAAGGTTTAATTTTCTTAGATATAATCTGAAATCAACCAACAATTTTCCAATATTCATTTTTACTGCAGGAATAAATGAAAATCCTTTCTTTAACACATTCGTCAGTTCTACAGATAAAGTCATGTCTGATAAATTGACTATGTCCAAGCTATAATTATCAGTGGTCTCTTCATTTACCACTTTTTTCAGTTTTTCCCTTTCCCTTTTCCTTTGTGTTGTGTTGTACCACTTTGTAGTCGTTTTCTTTCCTGGCCCTTTCATCATAAAAGGGCCATCATCACAACCAATGTTATTGTTCTCTGTACATGCTACTTGTGCGTAGCTTAATCTATTGTCATTGTCGATTGCATTTTTATCCACCACTAAAGAATCTTTTGGTATAAACTCATCTTTCCCATTGTTGTTACTAGTGGTCGGTGTACTCTCTAAATTTCTTTCAAATGTTAATACCGGAACCCTGCTGTTATTGTTACCAGTCAATTGAGTAACACCTTGCCTGGTAACCATATCTCTGTCATTTGTATTGCGTATGACTTGTGTATTGTCAGACGCAATATACTCTCGATTTAACCTATAAGAGTTTATATCCCTTTTGAGTTTTGACTGCTTTCTTGAAATTACTGTAGCTCTATGTCTTTCCACTTTGACCTCTAAGCCATTGTAGAGTTCCAAAAAATCTTTAAAACAGCCATAACTTCTGATCTTCTTATCCATACTTCCGATAGTCTCTTTTATTTTATTTATTTCTTTAGTGTAGTGCGATACCAAAATGCCCATCATTGTTAAACCAGTTTGATTATATAACTCAATTAAAATTTTACTCAATTCATCTCCCAGAACACTTATTAAAAGTGAATAAAAGCACTAAGTGATGGTCCGCTTGTGGTCATTTGGAATTAACAGGACTGTGCATTTTTTTTGGTTTCATTTTGTGTACAGTTGGAGGTGTTGGAGAGTACTGTTTTGTGTTTGCTTCCTGTCATGAGAGTGGGTATTACTGCTTCCCAATGAGAAATCACATTTTCTACTGGCCTTTACCCTTATCATCTGCTGAACCACTCTTTTCCTTCCTTCCCGCTCCAGGTAAATATACCTGTGATGTCACCCACTATGGATGTGACGGCTCTGGCCACAGTAGCGTACTACACAGCTATCATGCCCTTAGGTCAGTAGATCAGTAAACATGTTTGAAACTTGGGAGATTATAACTGTGATGTGGAAGCTAAAAAGTGCATGCAGGTATTGTCATACAGACCTGTGAGTAGTCTACATTTACATGTGGGACACTAACTGAAAACACTGATATCCCCCGGCACATGCAATTACACCGGAAAGATGAAGGCAGAACATCAAGATCAACATGCAGTTACTGTTGTTACACATGATACATACTGTCAAAAGTACAAAATGCATTCTAAAACTGTAGTACATGGTATGTCTGCTGCCTATTAACACTACTCAACAATGGTAATCTGCAATTGTCTTCCTAGTATGTTCACCCTGTGCATCAGACCATATGAGCATGTTCCTGCACTGATGGTGTGGATGACAGGGATGCGGCACAGGCATCATCATATGCACAGGGTGATAATGTTGGCCAGAGGCCTAGGCTGCACCATTGGATGACATCATGTGTGTGAGTTAGGGCCTTTTATCTCATTGGGCGTGTGTGGATGTAGCCTTGTGTGTGTTGACGTGCCCTACATTTGTTTCTGGTGTGTGTGCATGTATGCACACAGGTCTGGCATGTGGCTGGCCTACACAGGGGTATTATTGACAGCTGCAGACTGTACAGGGCAGGTTTTACATGACCTGCGCCTGCCAGGGGTTGCATGGCCACTACCAGGCAGAGGTCCAGATTGGGTACTGTCTGATGACACATGTCCACTGGAACCGTGTCCCAGTTGAGACTGTCCAGGACCATGTGCACATGGCCTGCTGTGTCCTGGTGTGGACAACACAGCACCAGCTGCACTGCTGCTGCTACTGCCACTATAGGAGCGGGCATGTGAAGTAGCATGTTCATGGAGACCTTCAACAGGTGATGTATCTGGCCTACATCCACGTGCCCGATGCCTCACTCCCACCAGATGTTCAAGCACAAACATTCCACACTTGAGGATTGACATGCCACAGTCAAGGACTCCCACCATGTCACCCAATCATCCATCCAAAACATCTGCAAGATGATGGTGAGCATTTGAAATTGACTGGATGTTGTCAGTTACAGAAAGGACAGCAGCCCTCTGAAGCTACAGACCTTTTCTGTTGTGCCATTCAACCCGTGCCTGTACCTCCATTACAGCCTGAAACATGTGTCTGGTGATACCAGCTGATGTGCTTTGTCTTGCAGGGGTATGTTGGCCAGTTGTCCTCCTACGAGCAGCCCTGGGCACATGCCTGTGTGGGACATCACCAGTCAGTTGGCTGGGATCATGGTGTGCAGGCACACCTTCCATAGTCTCCACACATTCCTGTTCCATGTTACCACCCGCCAACTGTCCTTCCACTATGGCCACTGGTGACGGGGTATGTGTAGTCATGAGAACTGTGTGCAGGGATGAGGAGGATACAGGTGGAATGGCAACCAATGGCACAGATTCAGCCCCTGACAACCCTGACTGTGCCTAAATCATACTTTCATCATCACTGCTAGAGTCTGTGGAGAGACTAACATCAGGTGGACTGCAGGAGGTCAGCGCACCTACATCAACACCTGTGAGGGTCAGACAAGAACAGTACATTACAAGTTATCCATCACAGTACAGACACACAGAGACAGACACACAGAGACAGACAGACACAGACAGACACACAGAGACAGACAGACCCAGACAGACAGACACAGACAGACACATGATATGGCACCCAACGGCATGCAATATGCATGTGATATGGCAGAGGCATTCAGTTTAGGCAATTATAGTTGTAGTTATCATACATCCCTGTGTTGCACACAACAGCATGCATGTGTTATAGCAGAAGGCATGCACCTTACACAATTATAGTAGTTAGCATACATCCCTGTGTTGCACCATTTGTGTTAGTAGGTAGGCCCCATACTTGCAATACAATGCATGCACTATGCACCATTGCACCGCATTGCCATGTTTTGTGTAACATACCCAACATTTTAACAGACCATCGCTGACCTGTGTACATCTGCCACTGATGCTTTGTGTTGGCCACTGCTCCTATGTGTGAGGAGGACATGAGCAGAAGGGTATGTTGAGTGAATATTATGTTTGCCTGAGCCCTAGCATGCATACCCCCCCGAAGCAATGCATGTCTGTTCAACATTATTTTGCTTACCCCTGATCTGTGTCTACAGACAATGTGCATGTGGCTGTACACACATGTTTGACATGGCTGTCCCTACTTTGCAATGGTGCCACAGACCAGCACAGGTTAACAGTACACCAGCTTGATGTGTGGCATATGACCTTGCCAATCACATGTAGTATGACATGTCTTTTGCTGAAATGTTGAATGATATGCATACATGTTTAACACAATGGTGTCCTTTCAAATATACAGTGAGGTAATGGTGTCCTAATGCAGGGACGTGTTATACTAACATGGACCTTCAACTGATGCAATGTTGTCAGTCCGCCCTACAGATATACAGTAACATACTGCACACTGAGCTGATGTGCATAGCCATTGGATGGCATCATGTGGCTTCACTTTTGCTATACAGTGTGAGTTACAGACACACTTCATAGCTATGACTGTGTTCAGATACAATACATATCTAATGTGGAATGTGGCACACATCATTGAGGTGTATACACACTAAACCTTAATGTGGAATGTGTGACACAGGTCACTGAAGGGTATACAGATGACACCCCTGCACATCTGCAACCATATTGCTGATGCCTGTCAACTATGCCCAGACATGGCTAACTTAGCAGTATTCCATGTCCCACATGCCACCTGTGTACCTCACACAAATGAGGAACAATCATAACAATGATGTCTGACACCAGCAAGGTGAATGTTTTGTATCTGTGGCCTGATGTGGTTGTATGTGCATGTTGTGCAACACATGTATGTATCTGGATACTGTATAGGTGAAAGCTTTCATGTCATGACACACTCAAGATGTTCAAGACATGTTATGTGGTGGTTTGATGTCATGCCTACACAAGCTGTGCACAGGCCTGTATGATGTTTAGTGCGTCACATCTGCAATATCACCATTACACAAAGGCCATAGTTGTATTGTGTCAAGCCAATGTACAACAGGGTGTACACACATGTACATCCTTCTACTGTGTGTGTTGCTTCATGTCTCTGGCCATCCTCTATGGCCATGTGTAAGCATGTTTTGTCAAATGGTTGTGATGGGCATCTATTTCATATGTCAGTGTTGTCCCATATGACATACACCTGTAGATGTCTTATGCTCCACTGGACAGGGTTATGCAGACAAAGGGTGGTATGTTTGGGATGTGAGATATCATGTTTTGCAGGATAGTTAACCAATGCTGCAGTCAGCCCACAAAATGTTATGGACATGTCAGATAGCACATGACATTGTGTGACATTCATAGCAAGGGTATAATCCACAAGGGTGAATCCTGGGGGCTGGTCCTACTCCAGCTCCAAAACATTTAGAGCGTGTGCACACATATGATCTCTGTATAGTACTGTTTGTATTCCCCACATGTGTAATGCTGATCTGTAGTACATGTCCCTACAGTTAACCACACCTCCACCATTGCATTTATAGCTGTCCACACATCTGGCAATGCCAGTTTGTAAGGTTTAGTGTAGGTGTTTCATATAGTCTTCAATTATTCCACATGGGTAACCACTGTGATGTATTGCAGGTCTGATCTTTATACATTAACAGGACCACCATACATTATGTGTACATGTGTTAAATGGCCACATGGCAGATAGCATGCAATTAATATGATCTGTGGATTATCAAGCCTGATAAATAATAACAATCTCACCAGCAACAGGCTGCTCTCACTGCAAAATACCTGATGTACCTAAATAGGAGTGTCACAGCAGTAAAATCATTATCCACACCTGTGTGATAGCTACAGGGTGCAATGTGCATGTTAGCACATAAGCCAGTACAATAGACTATACTTTGGAGTATGCACATCTGTGCATACATAGAGTAGCAAACTATAGTATGTGGTTTGTGTGCATACATGCCTTGCATATGATGTTATGTTAAATATTGTACAGTAACATGTAACTATATTAAATATAGTTGTGTTATATGTGCAGTAGTGACTTACCAGGCAACTCCTGGCACAGTGGTTGTGAGACACCCACCTCCACAATACCAGCTAAAGTTTGTGAATGGAGTTCTGCAGGTATCCTCAGGTTGGCCCATATCTCTGCAGTACGTGTGAGTGGGGGCTGGGTGAGTGCCCCCCCCCCACATGTTGCAGCTTGTTCCCTGGTGATTGTATTTGCACACTGTTTCACCCATCTAATGAGGTCAGTGCTGTATTCGTGCAACTGCTGATAGGTGTGATTGTGGCTGCCAACATCATTTACCCTCCTACAAAGTTCCTCCCACTGGGCATCCTGGTGCTGTCCATCTTGTGGCACATGGCTGAAGAGTGTTTCATGATTGTCAAGGAGGTATGGAATGAGGACCTCATCCTCTATGCGGGTGTATGGTGGCAGCCTGGCACACGGCATACCTGGAATACATAATGATGGAGACAGGTCACAGTAACTAACTCACAGAGAACTACAGAAGTACAGCTGCACATACATGTGTATCACATTTATTATGATTACAAATATGTCTTTGCAAATCTGCATGACACTAACACCACTGGCATGTTTAACTCACACACATTTGACACTTACTGGTGATTTGATGTTATCACCCTATATGTGTGTGTCAGGTGTTGACATTGCTCATACTCCATGTGGATGTTGTCTTGATGTGGGCATGTCTGTTTGCCTGTACTGGTGTCTTTACCTATCAGCACATGGCTGGATGTGTTCACATTAATGCAAGAGACCTTAATGCTATGTATATGTCACATATATAGTCATACACAGCCTTAAGGGACATGACCTGTGACCCTGCAGACTTGCTCATGGAAAGGTTTACATGTATGTGTTTTGCCATATACAGCTACATGGCACTGTACAGCAGTATAGCATCCTGCCATGTATTACCTGTGTTGCACATGTGAAACACATGGGACAATGGCTAGCTTGATGGTATTTGCAGGGTTGGATATCAACTATAGCATGTATGGTCATAATGAACTAGTAGGCTCTATGCCCTGGGCCATTTATGAGCCTAGGCTGAAAGGTTACCTAGCTGTAGCCAACAGACAGGTAACTTTCTGTGGCCAGTTCAAGCAGTGCCACAGAACTGATCCACAGGGTTACTGATATATTTGCCATGTGGTCATCACACCATGTCTCAAAGAGGGGCAATGTGCAGCTTTGCTGGACAGGGATGCATAGTATGGCAGGAGTATGTAAAGTGTATGGGACAGGGATCTGTCAGGCATGTTATGATCCTTGTACTAGAAAGGTGGATGTCCATGAAATATGTGTTTATTTGAAATCAGGATGTGTAAGTGTAGCATGTCCAACATCTCTGTGTTGCACATGGCTTTATTTAGGGTAGGCATAATGCTACATAGTGGAGCTATGGTTTGGGAAGGCCAGTGTAGGCCATCTGAACATGGCCAATAACCCTTAAAGGAAATATGTGATCTATTATGGGTCACTTGAGTGTTGGTTATGGCTGAACAATGATCTCTATATTCATGGATGGCACCCTGTCATGATTAGGAGTGCCACTTATGACTACCTGACTGGTGTGGTGAAGTGACTATCAAAGGAAAGACTACTGTCCAGTTGCATCCCGTACACACAGTTTCCATTATGTTGACCACTGCCTAGGTGGTAGTTCATGGGCACAGGGTTTGTAACATAGGAGTTGACTATGCAAAACTTAGCTGTGAGATTGTGGCCATACATCACACACCATACAGCTGACCCACAGAGGCCCTTCTGTATGTTGCCTGCAGCACTCATTGAGTTGACTATTGCTCCTAGTTCATAGTCATTTGCAAACTGCAATAGGCAGATGCCGTCTGTGTTAGTCTGTGTGGTATAGATAACAAAGAGGGGGAGTACCAGGAATGAACCCTGTATTACTGTAGCTGGCACTGGTTTGATGTTGGTGTATTAGTCAGACACCTTCTGTAGTGTTGGTTCTGCCAGCAGTCCATTTGCCAACCAATCCTGTGACATAGGAATATATACCTAGTTTACTGAGTGTAGCTGGAACACAGTATGGGTGATGGTGTCCTAAGACCTGGCAAGTTCAAGATGTGCAGTGTGAATTAACCTTACTGTCATCTACATCTGTACTGACTACATCAAATAAGTTGATCAAGGTTCATGGCCTTGCAAACCAGACTCAGCAGAGTAGTAGTACACTATTTCCCATTATCAGTGGTGTCTCTCCCTTTGTGGGATGTGATAACGGTTGCTGTGCACCATTCAGTGTGTACACAGCCTGACATGAAGCTATGATTGAACATGATGTGTATGTGGAGAGCAAATTGTTCTGACATTTGTGTAAAATACACCCTGGGATGTTGACAGGTCCCATGCAAGCTGTACGTATGGCTTTAGAGATTGCAGCTTGTACTTGCATAGTTATTATTACAGGGACTCTGTAGTGTACATTAATATATAAATATGTGTACCTGTTGGGGGGAGGTGAGAGTGGGTTTAGGTTCTCCAAGACCCTATCTGGATGAACAAGTGCTATTTCTGTAGGTGAAGTACTTCTCATGCCATAGTGCTGTGAAGCACGACAGGTCTTGTTGTTGCCATTATGATTCATGACACAGCTATAGAATGATCTGTGGTTTGCCTCTTGATATGTATCTGATTAGTTCCACAGTAGCTTTGTGTGGTTTTATATGGTGCATCTGCATCTTACTGAGGCTGACAAGGGATCACCTCCACTCATCTGTGTTCACTCTTGCAACAGTTTCTACCTTCTGTGGTACAGTTTAAGGCAGGGTACCACCAGTTTTCCTTTCTGTTTGTGTTTGGTTGAATCTTGGTTCTGTTTCAATAGCACACTCACTGCACTTATGTGGGTGCTTAAAGTGCATTTTTGTAGGTTCAGCATTTGCACATGCATTGTCCATCTGCATGAGTGCCATGACAGTCACCACTTCACTCTTAAGAAGCATAACATTGGCTTTGGAGACTGACTATGTGTAGCATACTGTTATCCCTGTTTGTGTGACTATGGTGATCCAGGTCATTGGGTTTAATGAAATCCAACATGCATTGAGCACAGGTGTTCGTACATGAGGAGTCTTCCCGTTCATAATGGGATAGTTGAGAGTAGCCATTTTTATGGCTTTCTGCCTCAAACCTAATATTCCCCATTAAAGTACAATATGACAGTTGGGATTTCTGAGGCATGGTGGGTGATCTCTCACAAGGTTCAATTTGGATTCCACTTTGGCACAAAGGTAGTTGCTCAGCATAATGCATCTGAAGTTATGCAAGTGCAACTAATGTGGGGGTGTACATATCCTTCAGGAATATGGACACACCTGTGGGCCTGTGTGTTCCAATAAAGGATAATGGCCAAGAGGTGAGGTATGTGTTCTAACATGGTCATGCATGGGTGCTCTCTGGAGCGTTGAACCATATCTCAGTCACTGCACAGATATTTTCTCCATGTTAAGGATTGACGTAAGTGAATCCATATTGAGTTTCTGAAATGTATCACTGAGTTGTGAGACCTGCAATTTATTGCTTGGCTGTCCCTGTTACAGCAGTGGACTTTCACTTGAACCTTGCATGATGAAGGCACTATAGGGGAAGCATGAGCCATAGCCAGTATCCAGATTCCAAGGGGTGACAGGTGCAGGCCCTGTCTGGCAAAGCATCATGGTCTGTTAACCATGTTATCCCAGGCAGAGAGATAATGGATACCCTTTGAATTACACCAGTACATTAGACAATTGTGGAATACAGTCCTTTTGTCCCTGTACTGCAGTATCATTCTGGCCAATGGCAATATGCTACCCAGGACTTGGAACATACCTGCATGGGCTACAAGACCTGACAATTCCTACATGTGTGTTTCCATGCAGTCCAGGCTACTGCATCACAGGTCCTGCACAACAACATGGAATATGCCATAGCCCTGTGTATAGTTAAAAAGGTGGTCTGAGTGCATGGATATGTGGCTAATCATGGCAGACAAGCAGATGACAGTATGTTTGCCCTCATATAGCTTGGTGTGTAACATAGTGCTAGAGTTTGTATTAACAAATCAGTACTGTTGGGCATGTTTCTGGCCACATGTTCTGAGGAGTGGCACAATTTGGCAAACTATGTCATACAGTTTGTGTACTTTGTTGTCTGTCTATTCCAGCTTGGGATGTCTCTTGCTTGGCCAAATACTTAGAAGCCTCTGTGAATGTGTGTGATTTCTGGTGGTATGTGTGGGTGTCCTTACTGTGTTCTGGTAAGGGTATGTGTTGAGTGTGGTGATGAGATGCATGTGTTAACCTACACCTCATGACTGTCCAGTCCAGTCTTGGCTGTAGACTGGACTGCCTTCCAGCTTACCTCTGTATCTGCATCCCAGACAATGTGTGGTGTGTGGTGTTTGGTGGGTTTGGCAGTGTACATGGCATAGAGATTACATTCCCCAGGATGGCCACATACACAAAGCTGACATTAGTAAACATCAGTAGCTGACTAGTGGGCATGCCTGTATGAGCATTCAGTACTACAAGTACCAAGTACTGTATTTAGTTTACTTATTGCTTATGAAGATGGTTTAGATGGTGATGCTCACAAGTATATATTTGTGTATGGAAGTGACAACACCGGCTATTACAGAAACATAGTAGCTAACTTTAGCAGCAATCCTCATCTGAGGAGCACATCACATCCTGATAGTTGATTACAGATAATGCAAGTGTCAACAGGTCTGTATCCATTTCTGGGTATATACTCACATATCCACCAGAACCATGAGCTCTGTTGGGCATGGACACCCACTCCCCAAACAGAGTCAAGTATCAATAGACTCTGCTGCCACTATCAACATGATCAGGATATAATCAGATATTATAAGCCATCACCTATGAAGCAGCTATTACACATGGGCAGCAGTCTCCTACATCTTACACTCCTATTGCAGATGTTACACTGGAGTTAAAGATGATATGCAACTTGTTTCATTACCAGTACTGTGCACAACCTTACATACAGTATTTATAAGCTGCTGTTAGGTTGGCAATGAGAGGTTAGGCTACACAAACCTGAAAGTTCAACCAGTGTCTCTGCGCTCAATATCCACTCTATGTAGGTGTGCACGTAGCCATTTGGCCCAGTCCTGTAACAAGGTCACTTCACATTTGCATAACATGCACACATGCACATCTGTTATTGCTTGCAAACAATACTAGAGATGTGGATATTACATGCCTTATGTGCATGGATAGTTACCTAGCTCTTCCAATTTTCTTTGCTATCATGCTGATAAACTGTCTGATAAATACAATTCATATGTATCCTGTTAATGAATATTGTAATTGCCAATAGACAAGACTAATGTTTGATAACATAACACAAATGCAATGTAAAATGGAATACAGATCTGCCTAGAATACTGTACACTACACAGTTATTGGCACAATATCCCACAATGCAAATCATATTTGCAAAGTAAGCCCACCTTTGACATGTTCATCTCACTAATACACCCATACATATGTCTACTGTTACAATATATCAGCATATACTATCCCCTGTTATAGCACATACTTGTTGGCTCAACCCTGACACTGACAGTGGCTGGAAAAGAATTGGTGAATTCCAAGCCCATATATAGCATCCCTTGTGGTGTATGAGGTGTTTGCCTTGTGACCTACAGCAGTACACACATAGAATACTACAGGCATTACTACTGCTCAACAATACATCACTACAAGATAGCTATTTCCACTATATGCATTGATTACACTGCAATTATTACAGAACAGGTACTACATACACAGACATACTAAAAGTTATACATACCTTCTTGGTAACTGCAGGTGTTATTGACTGGTATTTTAATCTTTTTTGGTTTGTGTTTCAATCTTCTGTTGGGTATTTTGTACTGTTCTGCAGGTATATACAGATGGTTTGAATGTGTGACAAGCCATTCTTTTATAGTTAGAGATCAGTAACGTGCTATCCTGATCACCAGTTGGTGTTACAAAGTAGTTAATTACATGTGCATCAGCTGTGCAGCTACTCCATTAGCCAATACCAAGGCAACAGGGGAGTATAATTGAGTACTCCACTTGGGTGTTGTCCCTTTGCCTTACTTGTGAGAAAGACAGCCTGGAAGTGTTGCCTGAAATCTATTGAAACAGCTGTATGGAGACAAACACAAATATATTGTGTGTAATGTCTAGAAGATTTGGTCTAAAATGTGAGTACTGCTGTTATATTTCTGAACATTGCTACTTGTGCAAGGTTTGTCTGTACATAATACTTCTGCATATGTTTCAGTCTGGCCAGGATGTTTGACCATCTCAAGACTGTATGGCTATGCATATAATGTTAGGGGGTTTACAGTGTGTATAGATATAGATATAGATATATAATATATATGACTGCATACGTTTATATGCTATGTTCATATTGTCTGGGGGTGGCAGAATGTGTGATTGCTATGGTCCATGATATACTCACCAGACATCTTTAGTTTGGTGTAAATGTGTATCATACTGTGCTGATAATCAGTAATTGGTAACACATAATTACTTTTCAACCCTCTGAAACAGGATTTGTTCAGACAAACCCTGTCACATCAGCAGCTGTTCCATTGTATAACAGCAACTATTTCACATAGGGCCATGTTAGTGTGGCTCTGTCCAGGTATGTCAAGGTTTCAGCAGATGTCATACAGTGGGTGAATAATTGGCTATGGTATAACAGTATGTATTGTTGTAATTAGTTTAGATGTGGGGGAGATGTTGGTGGGTGTACATAGCAGATGCAGGTGTGTAGGAACTGCTTTTACACATATTCTATATGTGTGTGGGGGTTCTTTCCCTATGTGAACACCTATCCCTTATTGGACTAATACTATGGTGATTGCAGGCTGATTCATTAAGGCACTGTTAAATGCTTCCTGTATAGCAAGCAGGTAATGTTAGTCCTTGAATCCTTTTGGCAATACATCGGAATGTAATAAAGTTTTACTAAATGAAAGATGTCTGTGTATTTCTATCATGGATATTTGAAGTCATTGTAGTTGTGCTGGTGACTAACCCTATTTGGCTCATGTCCATAGAACATATCTGTAATAGTGTATTGGCATATACTCTTCATATGCTATGTTCATATTGTCTGGGGGTGGCAGAATGTGTGATTGCTATGGTCCATGATATACTCAGATTTGAACACTTCAGATGCTGTATACACACATGTATGTATGTATGTATATATATATATATATATATATATATATATATATATATATATATATATACATATATATATATATATATATATATATATATATATATATATATATATATATATATATATTTATTTATTAAGAAATGAACTTCGTGACAATAAAAGCATTCAATAAAATAGTAAAGAACACCAACAACTCTTGTAGAACTTTAGCGCTTTCGTCTTATTTATTATCAAGACTTCTTCAGAAAGACATGTTTCATAAGTATGAGCAACCATTTTCACTTCCTTTATATACATTAGTTCTAGCAGGCCATTTAAATTAACAACAGTTCCTTTCCAATAGTAAAGTGTGAACAAGCAGGGTGCTGTGTGCATTTTCATTAACATTACAATTGCAGTTACATAAGGTAAATTGGTCAGACAGTAATAGCCTTGTGGTGCCGTGTGCATCCTAAAAGGGATTGTGTGCAAAAAGGGATCGTGTGCAAAAAGGGATTGTGTGCAAAAAAGGGGATTGTGTGCAAAAAGAGATTGTGTGCAAAAAGGGACTGTGTGCAAAAAGGGATTGTGTGCAAAAAAAAAAAAAAAAAAAAATTTATGGGGGAACCGGGAAGGATGACAGTCATGCTGTGATGATTCTAATATAAACACGTAACTTATGAGTAATTGACTCCAAAGGTAAGTAAAGAAGGGAATGGAGGAAGGTGGAGGAGTCAGGTAGAGAGTCCTACTATGCTTTGGTATCGGTGTGTGTGTAGAGAAATGTGTGGATATGCCACCTGATGGGGGAGTGGGAGGAATGCGGTGTGGACTTGAGGGGGGGCTGTTAGGGGGCCGCCCATGTCAAAGAGCCTATGAATAACAGTGTCCCCAGAAGACTGTCATTGCAGATGGTACCACCCGTGGGCTGGTTTGGATGGTATCACCCCTTGAATGGCTGCGTGAAAATGTAAGGCCGGGGGGTATAGTTGGTGGGGTCAGCGGGGGCTAGCCTGGTGATTGGGAGAATGTGTGTAGGGGGTATGGGGGAGTCAAAAGTCAGAGAGAGAGAGAAAACACATTATATTCACTTGCACAGTTGTAAATCCATAAACACATTAAATCTACTTGCACAATTCTTCAAACCCTCTTGCACAGTTCTTCAAACCCTATCACATTTCAATCTCTATACCATTTAAGTGCACATTTAATGTTCAGTGTCTCGTTGAGACCTGGATAGACATCAGCTCTCAGTTCTATCTGCCATTTTAATTCCCGGACTTGCAGGAATGTGTCCATGTCCCCTACAAATTCTGTTATTTTTTCCAGCACTGTGAATTTGAATCCTGTGAATTTTGGGCAAATAGCACTGTGTTTAGCCAAGGCATTCAAACTGTCCTGTTTGTGTATTCCTGCAGTGTGTTCTTTAATACGGCTACTCAGCTTCCTGTTCGTTTTGCCGATATAGAAATTCTCACAGCATTCGCAGAAAGCACAGTAGACTACATTTTTTGTGTTGCAGTCATAGTGGTCATGTAGACTGACAGTTCTGTTACAGTGCGGGAAGGTGACGTTGTTTTTTCATATGTGTACACAGGCAACACACTTGCCGCAGTCAGACATTCCAGGTTCTGTCGATACTTCGCTCTGTGGGGATGGGCTTTTATTCCTCTCGAATGCACCACCAAAAGAAGAGGTTCGTTTGAAACAGAAGTTTGGGGATGTCCCAAGTAACTTTGTCAGACCTTTTTCTCCTCCCAAGATGTCCCAATTGTTGGTGAGGACCCCTCTAATTCCAAACATATCGGTGGAAATTGGAAGGGGGAAACTTGACACCCAGTCCTTTTTGTTCGGTCCGTTCTGTGCCCTTGCTGTGAATCCCTTTTCCAGGATTGGTGGGTACCTGGACTGTCTGTGCTGTATGATCTCTTGGAAAAGGTTGTCCACTGGATACTCTGGGTATTTTCTTTCTAGGAACAAGTTTCTGAGGTAAAAACCTTCCTTGATGAAAACCTCGTCCCTAAAAATGAGTCTGGATAACCGGATGAATTGTCCTTTTACAATATTCTTTTTCATGAAATGGGGATGCTGGCTGCTGAACTCTAGATAGTTATTCCGGAAAGTGGGCTTGCATTAGATGTTGGAGTCAAACTGTCCACTTTCCGGGTCTATAGTGAGGTGGATATCCAGGAATTGAGTGGTGGTTCCGATATGTCCTACCGTGAGGGTCAGGAAGTCCAGACTCTGGAAAAGAGTTTCCAGAAAATTGCTCAGAGAAAGTCTGTCCCCCTTCCAGACAAAAAAGACGTCATCAATATAACGCCTGTACATTATGGTGTTGTTGAACCCGGGCAGTGATTCAACCTTATCCATTTCCCAGGCACTGAGGACTAAGTTTGCATATGCTGGGGCCATTTTGGACCCCATGGTTACCCCTTTCTGTTGGTTGTAAATCTTCCCGTTGAATTGAAAGAAGTTATTTCTTAATACTGCTTCTGTTGACCTGCATACAGTATTAATCTTAGTCCCGCTTAGGTTGGAGTGCCTGTTCAGGTACTGTCTGGTGAGGGTCAGTCCTTTGGCATGGGGGATGTTTGTGTAGAGTGCTTCTACATCTAGGGTGACCAGTAAATATTCCCCTCCATCCAGCCTTAGTTTGAAGATGTCATTTAGAAAAGCCCAGGAGTCCTTGGTGTAGTATTTGCTGTTCTGTACAATGGGGTTAAGGATGTGGTCCACATATTGTGAAATCTTTTCTGTTTTTGTCCTTCGGTTCGATACCACATGGTGGAAAGGTGGATTTTCAGGGTTCTTGTGAACCTTGGGGATTCCAAAAAATTTTCCAAGGCTGGGTGTCATGACCTGCATGAAGTCTTTTTCATCTTGACAGATCTCATCCCTGAGGTACAGTTCCAACAGTAGGTTGTCAGTTTGTTTAAAGTTCTGTTGTACCTGGTTGATGTTGACCTTTTTGTAGAACTGGTTATTCTTGAGGGATGCTTCAAGTGTTTGGATATATCTCTCCTGCTCCATCACTACTATCCCGGATCCCTTGTCAGCCTTCATGATCCGTAGGGATTTGTCCTGACTCAGTTCCTTCCAAGCCTGTCTTTCTTCCCTGTTCAGGTTGTGCCACTTTGCCAAGGGCTTATCAGAAAGGAGTTTCCTGATATCCCTTTCGCAGGTACTCACAAAGAGGCTCAGTGTGTTGGAGAGTGCAGGAGTGTACAGGCTCTTCATGGTAAGGGGTCTGTTGTTATCTTCCGAGCTTTCCTCATCTTCTTCCTCTTCATATTGTTGTATATCTAATTTTAGTTGTAACTTTCTCAGGTAGCACTTGAGGTCCAGGATAACATCCGCCATGTTTGCTCTCTGCGCCGGGATGAAAGAAAAGCCTTTCTTCAGTACCTTATGATGGCTTTCCGAGAAAACTCATGTGGTGAGGTTAAAGACGTCACCTACCCCTGCTGGAGACCTGAAGTCAGTGCTATCAGGTGCTGGTATCAGAGAATGGGGAGGGTGATCAGGGTGGTCCACCCCAGTAATACTAGTACTGTATCCCGTTCCCGCTCCTTCTTCCCCTGTGATTGTTGTTCCCCCTCCTTCCCTCAATATTGTTGGTGTTGTGGTTCCAGTTTCGTTCATTACCCCCAGGTCTGAACCTGGTATAAGGACTTAGGCTTTTCTAAATGACATCTTCAAACTAAGGCTGGATGGAGGGGAATATTTACTTAGTCCTCAGTGCCTGGGAAATGGATAAGGTTGAATCACTGCCCGGGTTCCACAACACCATAATGTACAGGCATTATATTGATGACGTCTTTTTTGTCTGGAAGGGGGACAGACTTTCTCTGATTTCTGGAAACTCTTTTCCAGATTCTGGACTTCCTGACCCTCACGGTAGGACATATCGGAACCACCACTCAATTCCTGGATATCCACCTCACTTTAGACCCGGAAAGTGGACAGTTTGACTCCAACATTTACCGCAGGCCCACTTTCTGGAATAACTATCTAGAGTTCAGCAGCCAGCATCCCCATTTCATGAAAAAGAATATTGTAAAAGGACAATTCATCCGGTTATCCAGACTCATTTTTAGGGATGAGGTTTTCATCAAGGAAGGTTTTTACCTCAGAAACTTGTTCCTAGAAAGAAAATACCCAGAGTATCTAGTGGACAACCTGTTCCAAGAGATCATACAGCACAGACAGTCCAGGTACCCACCAATCCTGGAAAAGGGATTCACAGCAAGGGCACAGAACGGACCGAACAAAAAGGACTGGGTGTCAAGTTTCCCCCTTCCAATTTCATCCGATATGTTTGGAATTAGAGGGATCCTCACCAACAATTGGGACATCTTGGGAGGAGAAAAAGGTCTGACAAAGTTACTTGGGACATCCCCAAACTTCTGTTTCAAATGAACCTCTTCTTTTGGTGGTGCGTTCGAGAGGAATAAAAGCCCATCCCCACAGAGCGAAGTATCGACAGAACCTGGAATGTCTGACTGTGGCAAATGTGTTGCCTGTGTACACATATGAAAAAGCAACAACGTCACCTTCCCGCACTGCAACAGAACTGTCAGTCTACATGACCACTATGACTGCAACACAAAAAATGTAGTCTACTGTGCTTTCTGCAAACACTGTGGGAATTTCTATATCGGCAAAACGAACAGGAAGCTGAGTAGCCATATTAAAGAACCCACTGCAGCAATACACAAACAGGACAGTTTGAATGCCTTGGCTAAACACAGTGCTATTTGCACAAACTTCACAGGATTCAAATTCACCTTGCTGGAAAAATCACAGAATCTGTAGGGGACATGGACACATTCCTGCAAGTCTGGGAATTAAAATGGCAGATAGAACTGAGAGCTGATGTCTATCCAGGTCTCAACGAGACACTGAACATTAAATGTGCACTTAAATGGTATAGAGATTGAAATGTGATAGGGTTTGAAGAACTGTGCAAGAGGGTTTGAAGAATTGTGCAAGTAGATTTAATGTGTTTATGGATTTACAACTGTGCAAGTGAATATAATGTGTTTCCTCTCTCTCTCTCTCTCTCTCTCTCTGACTTTTGACTCCCCCATACCCCTACACACATGCTCCCAATCACCGGGCTAGCCCCCGCTGACCCCACCAACTATACCCCGGTCTCACATTTTCACGCAGCCATTCAAGGGTGATACCATCCAAACCAGCCCACGGGTGGTACCATCTGCAATGACAGTCTTCTGGGGGACACTGTTATTCATAGGCTCCTTGTCATGGGCGCCCCTAACAGCCCCTCAAGTCCACCGCATTCCTCCCACTCCCCATCAGGTGGCATATCCACACATTTCTACACACACACCGATACCAAAGCATAGTAGGACTCTCTACCTGACTCCTCCACCTTCCTCCATTCCCTTCTTTACTTACCTTTGGAGGCAATTACTCATAAGTTACGTGTTTATATTAGAATCATCACAGCATGACTGTCATCCTTCCCGGTTCCCCCATAAAAATTTTTTTTTTTTTGCACACAATCCCTTTTTGCACACAGTCCCTTTTTGCACACAATCTCTTTTTGCACAGAATCCCCTTTTTTGCACACAATCCCTTTTTGCACACAATCCCTTTTAGTATGCACACGGCACCACAAGGCTATTACTGTCTGACTAATTTACCTTATGTAACTGCAATTGTAATGTTAATGAAAATGCACACAGCACCCTGCTTGTTCACACTTTACTATTGGAAAGGAACTGTTGTTAATTTAAATGGCCTGCTAGAACTAATGTATATAAAGGAAGTGAAAATGGTTGCTCATACTTATGAAACATGTCTTTCTGAAGAAGTCTTGATAATAAATAAGATGAAAGCGCTGAAGTTCTACAAGAGTTGTTGGTGTTCTTTACTATTTTATTGAATGCTTTTATTGTCACGAAGTTCATTTCTTAGTTAAAATTTCTTCTCTTCGTTCAATTTTTTTGAGTGCGGTTAATTTTAGATATATATATATATGTATATATATATATATATATATATATATATATATATATATATATGAAATATCAAAACAATGAAAATGAGAAAACTTCATAATACAGAAGACCAAAACACTGAAACTTCAAAACACTGAAACCTCAAAACACTGAAACTCAAAACACTGAAAACACATATCATACATACACTGACTTTAAACAGCATAAATCATAGCACTTTCTACCAAGTGTAAGCACTTTCTACTAAGTGCAATCTTGGAGGTGATATATTTAAGTAGCAGGGGGTGTGGGGGTGCAGCCTCCCACATGGGGGTGCAGGGGGACTTGCCGCCTGCATACACTTGGTAGAAAGTGCTATGATTTATGTTGTTTAAACTCAGTATATGTATGATATGTGTTTTCAGTATTTTGAGTTTCAGTGTTTTGAGTTTTCAAGATTTTGAAGTTTCACTGTTTTGGTTTCAGTGTTTTGAGTTTCAGTGTTTTGATATTTCTGTGTTATGAAGTGAATCCATATATATATATATATATATATATATATATATATATAAATATAATATATATTATTGCATACATTTATATGTACCTCCATAAATGTATAGATGTTTTAAACCTATCTATATATCTACATATATGTATAGCTCTATGTATCGACATGTATCTATCTCTCTCTCTCTCTCTCACATGTACATCTGTATATATATATATATATATATATATATATATATATATATATATAATATATATATATATATATATATATATATATATATATATATATATATAGCATACACCTTTCATTGGGTACATGGTGGTTTGTCCTATTTCAACACAATCCTCCTTTTTGTGTTTTAACCTGTCGGAATACACCACTGGCAATAGGCACATCTCAGGTAGCTTAGTGGTAGGTTACTCTGAGGATGGTATACATGGTTGCGGGTTCTAATCCTGGAAGTGGTTATTATTTTACCTCTCAGAGCAGGCACTGGTAGGGAAAGTGTGATCAACACACATTTAAGCAGTTGTAAGCAAGATTGCCCGTGGTCTGCGCGACATTAAGCAAAGGTTACACCTGTGAAACGCTTATCCATTTAACCATGTTTAAGCACCGCTTACCATCATGCAAACCCACGCAAAACTGCTTACAACTACTTAAAACTGCCTTAATCAACCTGCATCCAACAGCCCTTATTCTAGACCTCAAAAGAAATTAACAGCCCTGCAGGTCTTGAACCCAGGACCATGAACACCACAGCACTGATTTTACCACTAAGGCATCTGAGATATGTACAAATGTTATGGTTTTTAGAATATACATTTTACTATAGGCATTCCTCACTATTGAAAACAAATGTGACAGTCAGTTGGTGTATATGTTAATGTTCATATGTGTGTGGAATTAAGTGTTGCAATGTGACCTGACAGGGTGTATTAGGGATGAGAATGGTTCTTGCTTTGTGTCCTTTTTTTTATTGTCTCCATACTCCATGTATACCCCTCCTGTTTACTTACTGAACGTCCAACCCAGGCTCTCCTTGATGCATAATTTCATTACCCATCATTCCTTCACCAACCCAAACTCCACATACATAACAACCATCCCCTCTATGGTGAATTAAGTTAATATTAATAGTTATAATACCAGAACTGCATGTGTTTTGTGTACACATAAATTCCTTTGGAGCGCTTCTGTGTCAGGAAGTGTGTTCATAAATGTTTATATATATGGCTATAGATATAACTGTTTATATATATATATATATATATATATATATATATATATATATATATATATATATATATATATATATCAAACACAAGCCCAAACCCAAGTAAAGAGAGTCAAAAGTCATTCCTGTGTTGGTTGGTTGGTTTCTTGGTAATTCATATATATATATATATATATATATACACACACACACACACACACACACACACACACACACACACACACACACACACACACACACACACACACACACACCACTGAAATGCATATATATATATATATATATATATATATATATATATATATATATATATATATGTATATATTTAGTATTAATTTTAACAGATATACATATGTAGACTTGCATATGTTGATTCACAAACTACAGTACATTCCAATGTACTGTACATATGTACACAAAGTGACTGTCCCATTTGTGGTCAGTACTGTGGAATGCCTATAGTAAAAGGTGGTCTAAAAACCATGAAACATGTATACAGCTCAGATGGCTTAGTGCTAAGTCCCATGACTATTGTGTGCATGGTCCTGGGTTCAAGACCTGCAATGCTTTAAAATGTTTTTTAATCCAGAATAAGGCTCATTTAAGTTGTTGTAAGCATGTTTAAAAGTGTTTGTGTGACATCAAGCAGCAGTTAAACACAGTTAAACGGAATGTAAAAACATAACCTGTGCACACAAACACGGTCACATCTGCTAACTACTCACGATATATATATATATATATATATATATATATATATATGTTTCAGTGTAGTAACATTTTACTATGTGCTTACATAACATTCCAATCTCTGTTGACTTTACTCTCCGGCACACATGGGTTTATATGGGTGTTTCATATGTTTATTATACTGAAGATTACTACCTAAATCTGCAAGCTGTGGTTAAGGTACACTTTTTAACATGAAAAACATCAATGACTTTATTGGGATTTGAACCATGAATGCACAGATACTATGCAAATGCTGTAAACATTACACTATTGACATTAATGTTGCTTCTGCCTACTTCCTATTTAGATGATTTCTATGTGTAAGCTAGGCTAAGCAAAGGGTGAAGGTGCCCTAAACCACTGAGCTTCACTTACTCTTGAAATGAAAACATAACAAATGAAATGAGAGACTATAAATTAAATTCCTAACTACGTTAGCCCCTCATGACACACTTCAAGAGAAACATTGATGTGTGAATGGGTAACAGAATATACACCCCTGGGATCATGTGTCCCAGAACCATACAGCCAGTGGGAAATGGTGCCTCTCCAGTTTTATAGCTGCAAGACCTGTTGTGGAAATTGAATGGTGTTGGATTTTCATGTTAACATGCCCTCCTTAGATCACCAAGTGTCCCTATCACCCTCTGCCACCCCAGTCTTCAACAGCTTCTGGCAACTCTGCCTGGAATCACTTCATTGGCTATTCTTGACAGAGGCAAAGTTACTTCATCAGTGGTGTGGAGAAAGCCAACACACTAGCTATGCTTCTAAATGCCCTTGGGCAGATAGCCTACTACCTATCTGTGAACCTCTAAAGTGCAGGCCATCACAGAAATAACATGTGAATAAACAGAGCTTTCAGATCACAATATACAGTGGGAAATCACCATGTAGTCAGAAAACAGTTAAGTGCAGCACGAAAATACAGACCACTGATACTTAATCACTCCAAACGCCTATATTGGAAGCTAGAACACTTGTATCAGTTTAAGACTTTCTATTGCTTACCAGTAGGTTACCTACAGGAAAGATGAGAAACAAGCACAGATGGGAAACATGCATGCAACAATATCATACTGGCTTACATGTGTCAGCCTTAGGCTTTCGAATACTGGCCAAGCCTCTTGGCACCCCCATGGTGCCTTTTTTAGACAAGGCTCAAAGGTGAATCCCTCATCCATAAACAGCACAATAGAAAAATCAATGAGGGTTATGCTAATCAACACCAGGTGTTGTAATCACAAAATGCAAGCACTCACAGCACTCCTCAGTATGGACAACATCAACATCTCTGGAGTAACTGAAACCCATTTTAAGGCTCCTGAGAGCACACAAGCACTACTGGACTACAACCCATACCACAACACATTTTGGCCACAGACATGGAGGGGGTGTATCCATATTCATTAGGGATACCTACACCTCCAGGTTAGTGGGGCAGCATGATACCTCTGAGATCATCCATGTGCAGCTAACATCAACCACAACTGCAATACAAACTGTGGCCTGCTACAGATCACCCTCCATGACCCAGGACCACCATTCCCCCTACCCGGAGACAGTGGAAACATGACAGTCTTATCAAACACCCTGGTATTGGTCAATTTCACCTATCCTACCATTAACTGGAAAACTTACTCGAGTACTCACTTCCAGGCCCAGTGCTTCCTGGGATTTATCACCTCAAATGCCCTATATCAGATGGTAAACTCCCCAACCAGAGATGGAAACATACTAGACGTGGTAATCACCAACTTGGGCAGCAGGTGCATCACAGCAGAGGTAAACCAGTCACTGGTTAGAGCTGACCATGAACTATTCACTGATGATTTCCACACCCAACCATCTCCCCCACCCTAGGAAACCACAATGAAAACCTTTCCTACAGCTAACTTCACACTACTAAAGACAGAGGTGGGAGGTTTCACAGCCCCCACGCTAAGCGAAAACACTGCTCAAGATACAGAAAGATTTACAAATGCACTCTATAAGCATCTACAAGGATGTATGGATCATGCCATCACTGGTAACCAAGACTTGCTCCACCAAGACAAGGACACCAGTCTGGTGGACCCCTGCAATAAGCAGGCTATACAACAGAAATAGGACAGTAGTCCAGAAAAACAGCAAATCCCAAGAAGGACAGACATCCATGATCAGTATTAATAAGAAACTTAGGTCCCTCATGAAATCATCCAAAGCTAACTTCAACAGGAAAATAGACAAGGATTCAAAAGATAACCACAAAGCCTTCTTTAGCTCTGTCAAGGATCTAACTGGTAACACACAGATTTGCGCTGTGCCGGTGCAATATAGTACAAAATATACTGAACCTACTGATATCGCCAACATCCTTGCAGATACATTCACTGCAAACTTCACCCCCTAAAGAGCCCACAACAATACCCGAAAAGTACAGTATCCCAGACATCAGTGACACACAGGTGGAAATAGCCCTCTCAAATGGCAAAACACAGCATCAATGGAGGCAGACGGTGTCCCAGACTGCGTCTTGCAAACACTACAAGCCGAACTAACCCCCCACCTATTTAAGCTTTTCACCCTCAGCCTCTACACAGGCTACATGCCCATACAATGATGCATAGCAATGGTTATTCCACTTCACCAAGGTGGAAACACAACTGACCATGGTAACTACCACCCCATAAGCCTTACTAGCCTGGTCTGCAAATCTATGGAGCGTATCATCATGGTACTCATTAACAAAGACATTGGTAACGTCCAAGCACTTGACCCAACCCAGGTCAGATTGGTTGAGTGCAGATCATGCCAATTGAACCTATTTGACATTTTACAGACAGTCACCAAGGCATTAGATGAGGGGAGAGATGGTTCACAGATAAGACCTGGACCTCGCCAAGGCTTTTGACACCATTCCCCACTCAGGTATTATTGATAAACTCACTAGCCTGCACATAAACTCATACATCACAGGATGGGTTGCCAACAGGCTTACACACAGAACCCACATGGTAAGACTAGCAGCCTCCAGGTTCAACTCTTAACCAATCACAACTGGTGTCTCACAGGACTCAGTCCTGTGACCCCTACTGTTTGGCATATACTTCTCAGAGGTGCATGCAAACACAGGTGGACTACGGCAGACCATGTTTGGCAATGACTGCAAACTGGGAGCCATAATTGACAGTCCAGCTGACACAGACATCCTTTAAAGGGCCTCACAGAGACCAACACAGAGTTTCAAAGTCATGGCCTCAAGCTAAGTGCCACAAACTGCATGGTCATTCCATTTGGGAAAAACTAAACACCCACATATTAACACATAAGTGGCAGCCACCTTAATACAGATGAGGTAATAGGGGATCTGGGGACTAAGGTAGATAGTGATCTCTCCTTTGACAATCATATCTCCAAAGCAGTTAGGTCATCCTTCTATGTAGACCATCTTATTACTAAAGGGTTTGCATCTAGACATACTGAGGTTATATTGCCCCTTCACTCGTCACTCATCAATCCCATCATAGAATATAATAACCCATTTGGGATGTACCCCAGAAGACACTTCCTACAGCTGGAAGGACCACAAACGTACCTCACCAAGAGGATTACTGGCCTCAAACATATGTCCTATGCAGCCAGACTGAATAAACTCCTGCTTTACTCAGTGGCATCTCTTTTACTCAAAGATGATCTCTGCTAGCCTACAAAGCCATGTCCAACCCAGGCTTAATGGATATGCTCCACCTATGGGAATCAATATCACCATGAGCCACACTCTGTAGTGAGCTAAACCTTGCCACAACAATAACTAGAACAAGGTGGAGGGACAGATTCTTGTCACAAAAACTCCCCATGCTTTGGAATAACATCCCTAATTACATTATACAAAGCCCCTCACTAATACTCTTCAAGAGAAACCTTGAAGAGTGGATGGGGAACAGTAGATTTACCCCAGGGATCCCGCAATTGTCTCTGCTCCACAGAGGGACAGTTAATTAATCAATGGGGTGGCAAAAGCTGACACATTCTGGCTAGACCTATGAATGCCCTCAGGCAGTTAGCCAAGTACCTACCTATGAACCTATACATACAGTATCAGCACATGCTGATAACTTAATTTACTGTGCAGGTGTTGACTTACCTTGTGCCAATAGCAGCTGTGTGTGGAATAGTTGAGGGCTGCCTATGTTGGATGCACACAGTAGACTGCCTATACATGACAATTTACAGGTAGTCTTGTGTGTGTGCCATCCATTTTTACTGTGTGTGCAGGTAGAGAAAGGTGTCAGTCCCTCGGTGCCTACACTGTCAGTTTGTGTGCTATATGTTCCCTCCTTGCCAAGGCATGGGCATACTGGGCATGCCTCCATCTGCCTACTGGGGCTGGCTCAGGGTGTTCATGGGCTGAGTATCTCTGTGCCTGTGGGGTCCTTGGCAATGCTGGTGGGCTGTGAGGGCCTTCACCATTCTGTCCCTGCTGCAGCTGTTTCTGCAGAATTATATTGTGTAGCATGGTACATACTATGAAGATGTGGGCACACATGCCTTGAGAGTACTACAAGGCTCCATCAGATATGTCCAAGCAACAGAACCATGATTTAAGCATCCCAAACACATGCTCTATGATGATTCTGGTTTGTGCATGTGCCTCATTATGGCGTTCCTGCATGGGTGTGTGTTCATTTCTGATGGGAGTCATCATCCACGGTTCCAGTGCATAGCCAGCATCCTCCACCAGGTGGCCATATGGGATGCCCCCCCTGGCAAATACCTGATGCAGCTGTGAGGCATGCCAGATATGGGAGTCGTGATAGCTTCCAGGGCTGCCAGCACATACATCCATGATAATACCTGGGCATTGTACATGACCTGGCAGTTGATGGAGGGTTATCCCTTGTGTTTTATGTAGCGCCTACCCTGCTCACTGGGTGGTGACTTGATGTGTATGTGCATGTAGTCTATTTCACACAGTACCTCTGGGTATTCTGCCACATGGTAGAAGCAATGCACATTGCTGGCCAACTTCTCCTGCATTCGGGGGAAGTATATGCACTCATTGGCATGTGGTAACATGGCATCCAGGAACTGAAGTACTCTGGATGCGGATGCCTGTGAGATACCCATGATATCCCCAGTTGGCCTTTGAAATGTACCTGTGGCTAGTATTCTCAGGATTACACATACCTTCGTATCCACTGGGATGGGTTCCCCTCTGTTTGTTCTGGCTCTGAGGTGTGGCCGGCACAGCTCCACAAGTTGCTGTAGGGTGTCCCTGTCCACCCTGTAATGCTCTACTATCTCCAGCTCATGTAGCCCCTGGTAGGTTACCCTGGGTCTGAACACTCTTCTCCTTCTCTGGTGCCTGAAGTGGTTGTCAGCATCATCCTCCACACCACCTTCAGTCTCCAACACATGCTGGTGGATCAAAGCTATGGCAGCCCCTAACATGTACATATTGAAAGTTCCCTGTATGTATACACCAGTGGTGCAGAGTGTATGAGAATACACACGTGTATGTGAGCGGCTTTCACACTTTATACTATTGTGCTATGGATGTTACTGATGTCATTGGCTGTGTATGAGCAATTCCAGCTGCAGGGTATCTTAATTATGGGGTTTACAGTGAGTACTGCAAGTGCGGGGCCTGTAGTGTGGAATTATGCTTGCCTGCCTTGATTAATCTGTTGCCCTTTAATTCACTTTTAAACCTGGATCCCCTCCCATTGTCAGACATGCATCCACCTGCCAGCTTTCTTATTTTGTACTTTCCCTACCCAGTTATGTGTTGCAAAATGTGTTTTGTAGCTGATATAATGCAATTCTGCTTTGTTCTCCTGTGACACTTTACTGTTTTCTTTGCAGTACAGCCCCTCCCCTTTCCTGTTCTACAGGTAGCTGCTTGCAGCCTTGTTAGCTGTTGTCAATGGCCCACTGTAGGTTTCTAGGTGTTAATTAGTCATTTGTACTCCAATTTCCCTGCTGCAGACTTTCCTTATTTTTTTTCCTATATCCTTCCTGTTTCAGCTCCAGTGAGCGCCGCGCAAACACATTGACCGAATTTAAGAGCGTTTTAATCTCCATTCACATGCATGCATACTCGGTTACCTTGTGTGCTCTCAGCTAAGCAAAGCTAACTTCAACACACCCCTTTCCTGCAGCTTTGCTTAGCTATGGGCAAACTGGGTTAGCACTGCTCCAATGTGCTTACAGCAAAGGTGACACACCCCTCTCTTGATGTCATCTTTATCTCATGGGCACACCTCGGTGTTATAAAGCTACACTGTGAGGTGCATCCTTACACCAGTGGGGAATCTGTGATTCACTATAACTCCTCTCATTTGCATGAGATTGCCTACTAATTCCTAGATACCGCGCATAACACTGACACAGCCCCTTAGCAACCCTTGCACCATGGTGTGGTGTAACATGCCTGTCATTCACTATTATGGGGAAATCATGATATGTGTTACATTGCAGTTTTATTCTATATTTTTATATTTTCCTTGTGATCCCATTTGCGTGCTGCTACCCAATGCTTAATCTTTGTGATAGTTCAAAAAAAAATTAAATGCTATTGTTATATTTTGTACATGTTTTTAATGCCAATGGCTATATATTTAGCCATTGGCATATATTAACAATATAATACATGTGTTCGGCCAGCTGTCATGGCTCCGATTTTATGTTTGCAAAAATGCAAACCGTTTTTTACAGTTTACATTTCTGCATGCTTATACTACTCCTGCACCACTTCCTGGATCGCTAAATACCTTCATTTGTATACTACACTACTGCAAATGGGGTAATTAGTATACAGGTGCCAGATGCTGTGCTGGCGTAGCATATGCAGGTAGTACATGTGGAAACAGCTTGTACCTGGATCGCTCGCTGGCCATATTTGGTGTTGGAACGGTATGCCTGCACCTGGGACAAGCTTCATGAATCCTGGGGACTATCTTTAAATAGATATTTTTTATATACTATTTTAGCCGAGAAGAAGGAGACCAGAAGCCAGAGAATGCGCAAGTTAAGGAGAAGAAAACGAACAGTGTCAAATTCTTCAATGGACAATTAAATAGGTACTCTCTACCTGTAAACAATGTTATAAACATGTCTACTTATGTTTTAAATGAAAATCATTTAAAAGTTTTGAATTTGGGCTTAAACTTTGTACCTTCAAGAAGGGCAAACATAGCAAACACTGTGTTAAACCTTAAAAAGTACACGAGGTCTTTAAACTTGAAATATGCATGTAAAGACATTGTTAGTAACAGCACAAAATATGTAAAGCCTTCATGCTACAACCCTAATTTGCTGCACACTATCAAAGATTTTGAATCAGCTTATGAAAGTGAAATAAGGAATGCTATGGGGAGGGGTAAAGAAAAGAAGAATGTATCACAACTTATCTAAGGAAGAAAAGAAAGCCCTAAACAAAATACAGGAGAATGGTAACATAAAAGTAATGAAGAGTGACAAGGGGGGGTACCTTAGTTTTAATGAACCAAGAGGAATATGTTACCTTTATAGAGAAAATGCTATGTAACAGTTTAGATTACAGATTAACAGACATGGTGGAAGTAGCTAAGAGCTACAGGAGTGTTTACTCTTTTTTTTGTTTGACAGGTTAGTAAACAGTAATTTAGAGAAGGACCTTTATGATTTTTGTCACATAGACAATCCAAAACTAGGTTCCTTCTTTGGAATTCCTAAAACACACAAAATTAAAACTTGCCCTCCATTTAGACCCATTGTATCAGCCCCAAATTATATTACAGAGGGTATTTCCTTATTGGTGGATTCTAAGTTAAATCCCATTGTACAACAAATCATGTCATACTTGAAAGACTCATGGGACTTAAACAGTTTACAAACACATAGTCGATCGCACTGTGTGCGATCAACGTATGTGTGTAAATCAGGTAGCAGAACTATTAGTGTGAGTACTATAGTGTCAAAACTTACAATAGTGAACAGCCGCTATAGCAAGGTTTGACAGTGTAGTGCAGATTGCACTATAGTGGGGATTGGGAAATGTACCCTTTCCTCAGTGTAGTGCAATCTCAGAGTTTGTATATATAAGTAGGGGTGTGTGGGGAGTGCAGGGGGGCTTGCCCCCTGCATAACATGTTAAAATACGTTTAGCAGCTAAGAGAATTTCAGTGAAGTGAAATGTTCGACATTCAACTTCACTGAAATGCTCAGTTCGGCATTTACTTTGGTCGGTGTTGTAATTTCCGAAAATTTTCTTAGGATATATGCACTTTCGGCCACAGTAGTGTCAAACATGTGATAGTAAACCATTTTATACAATATCAGGAAACACACTTTAGTTTCAGATTTCGACCCCACCACACAAGTGATGGTTAGTATTGATGTTGTCTCTCTCTTAACCTATATTCCCCAGGAAGAAGTCAGAGAATATTTAAATACATTTTCCACATTCAGTAATTCTGACAGTAATTTTTATTGTGAATTAATAGATGTTTTATTAAATAATATTTTTTTTGTATTTAACAAAAATGTACAAACAAATTCAGGGGTTAGCTATGGGGTTCCCCTGCAGCACCATCATTTGTGAAAATTGTCATGAGTCTTTGGGAATGTACTGTGTTGGAACTAGCCATGGGATATCAGATCATATTTTTTAAGAGAATTATTGATGATTTGTTTTTTGTCAAAGTTGAGGATGTACAAAAAGTACAACGTTTTGTTAACACCCTTAAGTCCAGATCCAGATACTTAAAATTTATTCTGGGAGATGTGGGACTAAAAGTCCATTTTTTTTATCTGATTCTGGAATGGGATGTTAAGCTTGACAAGTTAGTTAGTAGGAGTTTTAGGAAAGAAACTTTCACTAACAGTTACTTACATTATACCAGCATGCACCCTCATTATATGAAGAATAACATTCCCAAAGGACAGCTCACAAGAGCTAGTGGAATGACAAGTGAAATGGGTGACTTTTTGAAGGAAATAGAATGTATTACTACTTTGTTTGTTGAAAGGGGGTATAGTAAGACCCTGTTGAAAGAGCAGACTGAATATGTTACACAGAATAGGGACAGTCTCTTTCCAGCCATCTTTTAGCATGGGTTTTCCAACATCAATACAAAACAGAACCATGACACAAACACATCTAATGTTGGTAATTTCTTTTGCATGGATATGACAGTAGACAGTGGTATTATGAGAAATATTATTTCTGACAACTGGAAAATTCTAGTGGGAAAAAAAGACTTACAATCTATAGTGGGGACCCAACCAAGGTTTGTATACAAAAATCAAAACTATATGAAAATATTTTAGAAAGAGAGAGAAATAAATGTATATATTGCTCTAACATCACACAGAAAAGATGGAGCATGTATAAGTGTGGAAACTATATCATATGTAGATACATTTCTGAAGGTCCCTTAGTTAATTTAGAACATTTGCCTTACACTTTGAAAGTTCCAGGGCATTTTAACTGTAAGAGTAAAGGAGTTGTATACATTGGTATGTGCGCATATTGTAGTGCATTCTACACTGGCATGACTACAAGAGCCCTATGCACCAGAATAAAAGAATATTATTACAATATTAGAAAACAAGACAAGACAAGTGCTTTTTATAAGTATACTATCATCTGTCCTATGCACAAAAAATTCTTGTTTTCTGTGCTGGAGCAAGGAAGTCATGATTTTAGGGGTGGCAATTTGAAAACAAATCTTGAACAAAAGGAAGCTTTATGGCAAATCAGATTAAATTCAGATAACAAACATGGTATAAATGATGCTGTCAACATTAAATGTTTTTTGAAAACCATAGAGTCTATATAAGGAAATAACTTCCTGAGCTTTGAAATTTTATAGATTAATTGTATAATTGTTTCAAGTGGAAAGATGTGTTTATTGGTGCAGAGGTATTTCAAAACTGTTTTTAAATGTGATGTTGAGAATGTATATTTTATTCTGAAGAAGTTTGGTTATGAAAACGTGGATTAAAAGTTTTTATTATGCTAATATCATGTGGATTTCACTCTGTTCTACATCTTCCAGTTTGGGTTTTTGGTTCTTGTGGTCATCCAGGAGTATTTCTACATTTTGGTGTTGTGGTTCCAATGGTAGAAAGCAGAGGATATTTGTTGGTGGATGTCAGCATTCATCCTACACCAGGTGAAGGTGGACAGAATGTTCTGCCTTCACTATTGAATACCATGAAAGATGTTCAGCAGACTTTGCAACTGTTAATTCCGGAGAAGGTGAATACCATTCCGGTGTCCAGCTCAAATGATGAGGTTGAGACGGTGGTAAATTTTAACATAAATTCTGCTGAACAAGGTAAAACCTTTGAAGCTGTTTCTAAAAGTAAGACTTATGCTGACATAGCTTCAGTATTAAATACTAAATTGGATCCTTTTTCATATTCTGAAAAATCTATTAACAGTATAGAGCTGAGCACTTACAGAGACATGTGTAACAATTTGGGCAGACTATTAAAGAAATATAAAAGTCTAGACTTGGAAAATAAATATTTTTCATGCTGCATAGAGCTGGGTATGGTTCCTAAGGGGCTGAGATTCTTTAAATGTCCAAACGGAGTTGACAGCTCCGATTAATTTTTTGTTACACTAAAAGACTTCTTTAACAATGCTGGTCTTAAGATCCTGAAGTTGCTTATAGATAATAACTGTAAAGCCATGACTGGGCTAAGGGAAGAGATCTGTAAAATAGATGAAATCTTGCCTAAGGACTATCACAGCAAGATTGGGGAACAGGTCGAGTACCATATACTCTTCTCTGAATTACAGAAACATGAAGAGGTTATAATCAGTCATAAAAACCACAAGCTCAAGCGAGATGCTGTTGTGTATGAAAATTGACACAGCATATGTTGATTTTTGTGTGTTTAACAAACGCACACACTAGGACAAATTCGAAGTACAAAATAATCAGACCAAACATTTCCCCTTTAAGAAATACACTAATGAAGTCCACGCCCCCAGAACTAAGAACTTTCAAGCAACTTCTGAAATTAGATCTTTAAATAAGGAAGGAACCAGTGGCTCTGTAATGGATATTGTGGAAGCAGGAACTTCTAGTGCTGGCAATGGACTGTTTGTTAACAACCCTGCAACAACCAATGATGAAAATGATGCTGGGGCTAGAACTAACACTTTTTTAGCCGAGGAGAAGGAGGGGAGAATCCAGAGAATGTGCATGTTAAGGAGAAGAGAATGAACAGTGTCAAATGCTTCAACGGACAATTAAATAGGTATTCTGTACTTGTAAACAATGTTATAAATTTGTCTAATTTTGTTTTAAATGAAAATCATTTAAAAGTTTTGAAATTGGTCTTAAACTTTGTACCTTCAAGGAGGGCAAACATGGCAAACACTGTGTTAAGCCTTAAAAAGTAAACGAGGTCTTTAAACTTGAAATATGTATTTAAAGACATAGTTTTTGAATAAGCTTATGAAAGTGAAATAAGTAATGCTATGGGGGAGATGGTAAAATAAAAGAAAAATGCATCACAACTTATATAAGGAAAAAAAGAAAGCTCTAAAAGAAATACATAACATAAGAGTAATGAAGAGTGACAAGGGGGGTACCTTAGTTTTAATGAACTAAGAGGAATATGTTACCTTTATAGAGAAAATGCTAGGTAGCAGTTTAGAATACAGATTAACAGACATGGTGGATGTAGCTAAGAGCTACAGGAGTGTTTGCTCTTTTTTGTTTGAGAGTTTAATGAACAGTAATTTAGAGAAGGACCTTTATGATTTTTGTCACATAGACAGTCCAAAACTAGGTTCCTTCTTTGGAATTCCTAAAACACACAAAAGTAAAACTTGTCCTCCATTTAGACCCATTGTATCAGCCCCAAATTATATTACAGAGGGTATTTCCTTATTGGTGGATTCTAAGTTAAATCCCATTGTTCAACAAATGAATTCATACTTGAAAGACTAATGGGACTTTGTAAACAGTATCAGGAAACACACTTTAGTTTCAGCTTTCGATCCCACCACACAAGTGATGGTTAGTATTGATGTTGTCTCTCTCTCTTCACCTGTATTACCCACCTAGAAGGAGTGGAAGAAGTCAGAGAATATTTACATACATTTTACACATTCAGTACTTCTGACAGTAATTTTTATTGTGAATTAATAGATGTTTTATTAAATAATTAATATACAAACAAATTCAGGGGGTAGCTATGGGGTCCCCTGCAGCACCATCTTTTGCGAACATTGTCATGGGTCATTGGGAATGTACTGTGTTGGAACCACTAGTCATGGAATACCAGATCACATTTTTAAGAGATTTATTGATTTGTTTTTTGTCATAGTTGGGGGTGTACAAAAAGTACAACGTTTTGTTGACACCCTTAAGTCCAGATCAGGATACTTAAAATTTGTTCTGGGAGATGTGGGACTAAAAGTCCATTTTTTGGATGTGATTCTGGAATGGGATGTTAAGCTTGACAAGTTAGTTAGTAGGATTTTTAGGAAAGAAACTTTCACTGACAGTTACTTGCATTATACCAGCATGCACCCTCATTATATGAAGAATAACATTCCCAAAGGACAGCTCACAAGAGCTAGTGGAATGACAAGTGAAATGGGTGACTTTTTGAAGGAAATAGAATTTATTACTACTTTGTTTGTTTAAAGAGGGTATATAAGACCCTGTTGAAAGATCAGGCTGAATATGTTACACAGAATAGGGGTAGTCTCTTTCCAGCCATCTTTGAGCATGGGTTTTCCAACATCAATACAAAACAGAACCATGACACAAACACATCTGATGTTAGTAACTTATTTGGCTTGTACATGATAGTAGACAGTGGTATTATCAGAAATATTATTTCTGACTATTGGAAAATTCTAGAGGGAAACAAAGACTTACAATCTATAGCGGGGACCCAACCAAGGTTTGTATACAAAAATCAAAACAATTTAAAAAATATTTTAGAAAGAGAGATAAATTCGTATATTGCTCTAACATTGCACAGAAAAGATGGGGCATGTATAAGTGTGGAAACTGTAACATATGTAGATATATTTCTGAAGGTCCTTTAGTTAATTTAGAACATTTGCTTTATACTTTGAACGTTACAGAGCATTTTAACTCTAAAAGCAAAGGGGTTGTATATATTGGTATGTGTGCATATTGTAGTGCATTCTACAGTAGCATGACTACAAGAGCCCTATGCACCAGAAGAAAAAGAACATTATTACAATATTAGAAATCAAGACAAGACAAGTGCTTTTTATAAGCATACTATCATCTGTCCTATGTACAAAAAATTCTTGTTTTCTGTGCTGGAGCAAGGAAGTCATGATTTTAGTGGTGGCAATTTCAAAACAAATCTTGAACAAAAGGAGGCTTTATGGCAATTCAGATTATATTCAGATAAAAAAAACTGGTATAAATGATGCTGTCAACATTAAATGTTTTTTGAAAGACTGTAGAGTCTATATAAGGCAATAACTTCCTGAGATTTGCAATTTTTTTCATTAATTGTATAATTGTTTCAAGTGGAAAGATGTGCTTATTGGTGCAGAGGTATTTCAAAACTGTTTTTAAATGTGATGTTGAGAATGTATATTTTATTCTAAAAAAGTTTGGTTATGAAAGTGTGAATTAAAAGTTTTTATTATGCCAACATCGTGTAGATTTCACTCTGTTCTTCTGCATCTTCCAGTTTGAAAAACCAGTCTGGTTAAAAATTCCACTGCCATTTCTCCTAAACACCTCCAAGCTTCCACAGGTATGTCATCTGGACCAGCAGCCTTTCCTTTCTTCATCTTCTTCATAGTTATCCTTACTTCCTCCTTGCTAATCCGTTGCACTTTCTGATTCACTATCCCCACATCATCCAACCTTCTCTCTCTCATTCTCTTCATTCATCAACTTCTCAAAGTACTCTTTCTATCTATTCAACACACTCTCCTCACTTGTGAGTATGTTTCCCTCATTATCCTTTATCACCCTTACCTGCTGCACATTTTTCCTAGTTGGGTCCCTCTGTCTAGCCAATCGGTACAGGTCATTTTCTCCCTCCTTAGTGTCCATCCTTTCATACAACTCTCCATATCCCTTATCCTTAGCCTTTACCACCTCTCTCTTTGCCGTGCACCTCATCTCCTTATACTCCTGTCTACTTTCTTCATCTCTTTGACAATCCCATTTCTTCTTCACCAACCTCTTTCTCTGTTTACTCTCCTGTACTTCCTCATTCCACCACCAGGTCTCCTTGTCCTCCTTCCTCTGTCCAGATGTCACACCAACCACCTTTCTAGTAGTCTCCCTTACTAGCTCTGCTGTAGTTACCCAGCTGTTTGGTAACTCTTCACTGTCACTCAGTACCTGTCTTAACTCTTCTCTGAACTCCACACCACAATCACCCTTTTTCAATTTCCACCATTTGATTCTTGGAGCTGCCCTCACACTCTTCCGCCTCTTCTTGATCACCATCATCATCTTACAGACCACCATCCTATACTGCCTAACTACGCTTTCCCCATCACCACTTTACAGTCTCCAATCTCCTTCAAACATGGCCCTCCTGCATAGGATATAATCCACATGTGTGCATCTCCCTCCACTCTTGTATGTCACCCTATGCTCCACCCTCTTGTTAAAATACGTATTCACCACAGCGATGCCCATCCTTTTTGCAAAATCAGCTACCATCTGACCTTCTGCATTCCTTTCCTTAATACCATACCTACCCATCACTTATAGTAAACTTATTTTAGCTATAACTGTTGTCATTTTAAACACATATTATTAGACCAAAGCAGTAAAAGATAATTGTAAAAGTCACTTTATCAAAGCACCAGTATACGACTATGACATCTTTGTATATTCTTCCCCAGAGATTAAAAATTCACTTAACATTTAAAAATATATATTATTTCTGATCTAAAGTCATTAGTAAATCTTGTGGTGTCACATGTATTATAACTATTAATGCTTTGTAAGTTTTGAAAGGAAAAGAAAACAAGTAAAACAAAATGTATTACCTTATTTGTGTGATTTCAAAATTACATAAAACGAACTGCATTGTAATACATTACAAATAAGCTTATGAATTATTTATTTGTCTCAGTTTTTTTTCTTTTCTTTCACAGACCATTCATTGTTTATTTGTCTTTTTAATGTACCACTGGTATCCATATGTTCTGTTGAATTTATTAAGTTTCTTTGTTGTACAAAGTTGTTGGCATCTTTGAGTGTTTCAAATTTTTTTGTTCCTTCTGGTAGAGAATGTCTTATTCTGGGAGGGAAGAGTAGTTTAAATTTAATACCATTTTTTTTTCAATGATTTAATAAGGGGAATGCAAGCCTTTCTTTTTGAAATAAGAAGAGAAGCGTAATCATTGTCAAATCTAACAATTTGATCCACTATTTTCAAAGGATAGAGATCCCAAGCAGACTTTAAATTAAGGTCTTTATCTTGATTTGACATAAATTTAACAATGATGGATCTGGGATGCATATTTTTGCTATTCGAGATATTTGAGGATAAAGATCTATGGGCTCTCTCACTTCCAAAATATAAAGCTTCAGGTAGTTTTTGGGAGCCAAGTAGTTAAAAAAACTCAACATCTTGTCTCCCACCATTCTCTCCAGTATACTATAGATTCTTATATTGTTCCGTCTAGGCCTATTCTCCAGATCATCAATTTTGTTAATAAGTTTGTTATTTTTTTGTAGAAGGAACTCAATTCTTTTCCGCCATCTATTAGTCTGCAATCAGGGTCAGATACTGATTCTTCCAGTGCTGTAATTTGAGCCTTTTTTTGCTTCAGAACATTATTTAATAATTCAATCTGCTTGGTAGTGTCTTCTTTAATTTTGTTCATTTTAAAATCAAGTTATCCATTTTCAGCATTATGTTTCTAAGGACGGACTTCAGCTCTTTATTCATAGAGCTGTCCTGCTGAGTGGTCTTAGAGTGATTCATGTTCCTTTGGTTGTAGTTTCTTCACTTTTTCTCCTTTAAAATTTGACAGGAAAATATGAGAATTCTAAATGAAAGTTATACCGATATTAAAGTTAGATCTTCTGTTTTTTTGGATTTATTGTTTTCAAGTAGATATCAGTGTATTTTGTGATTAAATCCTGTCAGAAATGTTGAAATACTGCAGAGCAGAAAATTTGTGCTGCAGTCAGCCTTCCATCCAAGCCATGCCCTACCATTCCCATCACTCTTTTGTACACCTTACTTTTCAGTTTCTTTGCATTCTTTTGTCATACACTACAGTTGACACTATATGCCAGTTGGCTGCAGCCCCTCTGTTTCTAGCTTTGACCTCTTCATTTAAACTTCCCTTCTCCTCAACCACCTCTCCCAGATACCTGAAGCTGTTAACCTATTCCACAATCTTTCCTTCTATCTCAATTCTCAGCTTCTGATTTCCCCAGTTTGCTGCCATTACCACTGTCTTCTCCGTACTTAGTTTCATTCCATGTCCCTTCAGTTTTGCATTCCATTCCCCCTATCCTTTTCTGAAGTTCTTGCTCAGAGTCTGCCTGTAATGCCACATCATCTGCTTACAGCAACTTTGTTGATCTGTCCCTTCTGACCGGTTTGCTAATGTAGTCCATCACCAGTATGAACAGCAGTAGGCTGAACCCTGATGTACACCTACTCCCACTGGGAACCCCTTTGTGAGACCAAACACTGTTTGTACTTGAGTGGCTGTGTCCTTGTACATAGCCTGCACTAATACTTGAAATGTTTCTGGAACTTTGAACCACCACAGTACTGCCCAAATCAGCTTTCTTGTGACCTTGTCATATGCTTTCTCCAAGACTAACAATGCCCAGTTGGACTCTTTTCTACTTCCTAGCTTCTTTTCAATCTGTCTCACTGCAAACATTGGGTCAGTTGTACTGCATCCTGATCCGAAACTGTTCATCTCCCATCTTACTTTCTACTGTTGTGCATATCCATTTATCAATCACCCTCTCCAGAACTTTCTTGCAATATGACAGCAGTTTGATACCTCTGTACTGCCCACAGTTGTGGAAGACACTTTTGTTCTTGTACACTGGCACAAGTATGTTTATTCTGCAGTCATCTGGGATATGCCATTCTCTGCACATTGCTGTGAGCACCCTCAGGAGCCATTTCTCCCCTATCTCACCCAGCATCTTTATTATATCAGCTGTGACCTCATCTGACCTGCTGCTGACCCTGACCTCATTTCCCTTCCTGCTATTCTTACTTCTAGGATGGGCTCCTCTTCTTCTCTCAATGTAGGCCGTGTCTGAGACAGTACAGCTTCTGTGGGGCTTTCTTCATTTAGAAGCTGCTGGAATTACTCCTTACATCTGCCTTTGGTGTCCTGTGGGCTAGTAAGCAGGCTTTTGCTGGCATCCCTTATGAAGGGTGTTTGACTATCTTCTTTATCTTTCTGTATTTGCCTTGCAACCTAATATAGTTTCCTTGTGCCACCTACTGACTAACTTTCCCGAAGCTGGTAGAGTGCCTCCAATGGCCTATTCTTTGCTTTTTCAACTCATTTCTTAGCTTCTTTGTTAGCCAACCAGTATTCTTTTCTAGCCTGACCGTATTTCATATCTCCCACCATTTCCTGCACTCCTTTCTTTTGATGACTTCCTGGATTCTGCGTTCCATCACCAGCTTTCCTTATGTACCTTATTTTCATACATGGCTCAGCCACATGTCTGTAAGTAGTCTTCACACTTGCTGTTTTGAGGTGCTGCCATTCTTCTTCAACTCCACCTATTCCCTCTGCTTCTTGGGGTGCTAGAACCCTGCGTAACTCCTTGAACTGTTGTACTTTCTCTCCAGTCAACTTCCAGGTCTTCAGCCTGGTCTCTGTTGACCTTAGAGCCTTCTCTGACCACTACTTGCACCTGATTGTGACAACCAGTGGTTTATGCTGTGGGATGGCTGTTTCATGGGGGATGACTTTGCAATTACTGGTTCTACCCCAGTGCCCTTTCTTTTCTAGGAGGAAGTCTAGCAGAGTTGCATGTTGGCCACTCTTGTACATGATCTTGTGACTGCTTCTTTTTCTGAACCATATGTTGGCTACCATCAAGCCATTTGCCAGACAAAAGTCTAGAATGGCCTTTCCTTATTTACTCCAGTTGCCACAACCATGTGGACCCAGGCAGTCCTCATACCCTTTTCTGTCTGTCCCGATATATACATTCAAGTCATCCATTATCAACAATTCATGTTGTCCTGCTTTATCTATTAGGTCCTGCAACTGCTGTATGAATGCACTCTTTTCCTTATTATCACAACCCTGCTGTGGAGCATTATAAGGATTAGTGTCTAATGAAAATGCCAGCTTGAAACCCTGTAGCAAGAACTGTGTATCCATGCTTTTGAGGTAACATCCTAAGATGTGTTCTAATGAGTCACCTCTGGGGTATAAATTGGGTGACCCAATTAATCCTAAAGCACCCATGTCTCATTGTTCTTCTTGTGAGGAATCACATATTGTGAGTAACGACTCTCAGCTACTTCCTTTCAATAGCAACTAAGACATGGCTATACCCAAGCATTGTGTGAATAAAACTGTACAAAATGAGAGAAACTCCAGTTGAACTGATTAGTATTAAAAGCCAAAACTGCCCTCAATTTGGATACCTCAGTCCCACTATTACACTAAGAACAATCAATCATAACCCCTAGAGGTGTCTGCTATCTGCTTACTCAATCACTGGTCCTTGGTCAGCCAATCCCCTCGCCCCATCCTCTTTGCATTCTGTATAATAAAAAAATAACAGATCATAAGGAGGCCCTTGTCTGGTCTTATTTTTTCAACCATGACTGCCATTCCATAAACAGACACCCAGTGCAAAACTGTCACATGACCTCATTCCAAACCTAGCAGGCCACAACTTACCCAGTACTAATTGTGATTCTGGTAGTAATGGGTAAGTGGTGTAAAGTGCTGCTAGTGCTGATGTGAGGTCCTTTTCACTGTTAAGTTCATATCAACAATCCTCTGTACTTTGTCTATATCTAACTAGTCAAAGACTTCTTATTCTCCTCTCTAAATCTCCTTAACAAATTGTGAGAAATGTGTAACCATTTGTTCTACCTACTAGCTTGCCTGCCTCTTAGCTCCTGTAAGCCTATTCTCTAGCTGAACCTTCTTGGCAGTTACAGTAACATTCACCCTCCAATCTGCTAACAAAACTACAATAGCCAGACTAGAAAGGTAAAATATTCAGCCCTATCTAGCTGTATCCCCATCCTTGTTGAGACAACAATTGACGCTACTTGCTCTTGAACAATGTGGTAAGCTGATAATAATCATAATAATAATAATAATAATAATAATAATAATAATAATAATAATAATAATAAAATGACCTGAACAGGAATAGACCAATTCCCCTTGCCTATAGTCTCTAGGAAACATTTTATGAGTTCACCCAAGGAATTTAAATTATCAGTTGAAAAGACACTCCCCGGGATTCATGAACCTTGCGCCAGGCGCCAGCATAGCGTCGGCGTTATAAAGCCAAATATGGCCACCGAGCGATTCAGGTATGAAGCAATCCCACGTGCACTACCGGCGTGCGCCGGACCTGTGCCGCCCCCGGCGTAGGTATGCTAATCACACTGTGTGTGGTATTGCACCATGCAAATGAAGGCAAATAGCGATTCACGAAGTGGGGCATGCGTAAGGAGACGGCAATGTAAACCCGAAAAACGGGTTTACATTTACCCAAACATGACCAAGGAGTAACGGAAGGCTGTCAACGTCAGGTATCATACAGGTGCAATATGCCAAAGGCGAAAGGCACCGAGAATGTCCAAAGAAAACATGCACAAACTGTAAATAATGACAAAAATGTCATGCGTAGAAACCACAGCAGCACACCCGGATATGTGTACAGAAGGTGCAAAGCAATGAAATAATATGACAATGTCCTAAAAGAGCTGTATAATACACATCAGCTGTACAGCCACCACACACCATAGTATGTATGGAAAGCCCAAACCCAGCGCAAGGGTTGTCAAGGAGTGGTGGCAGTGTTCGGCGCCGTAACCATGTATTAGCAGTCAATGCCATGCAAATGAGGCAGATAATAGTGAATCGCAAAGCTGGCACCAGTGTAAGGATGGAGCAAACGGCGCAGCGGTACTACACCGAGGAGTGGCCTACAAGAGATACATGTCAATCGCAGAGGGGTGTGCCACTGTAGGAGGAAGCATATTGGAGGCCAGCAAACCTGGGCTGTACAATGCACATCACAGCAGCAGGACTGGCGTGTGAGGAAATAGATGCGCTGAGAGTACATAATGCGCGCACAGATGCATGTGCACGAGGATGACTATGTTCCCCAACACAGTCATGTGATGGCCTCCCCGTCAACAACCACGGATATAGGAAGGTAATGCGGAGAATATGAGGAAATGCGGAAGCAGTGTAATTGGAGCCGTAATGAGCAATCAACACCAATCAATCCAGGAAGGGCAAACGGCAGCAGCCGACAACTCTGTATGCAGACTCCTGCATAACGGGAAAGGGGAGGCATATGAATGCAAAGATAGTAGGGGATGTAGTAGAAATGCAAAGAACAAAGAACCGAAATAGCACAGCCAAGTACAGAGGTAGCATAACTGCGGCTGCAGATAAAATGCATCATATGCCATGTGCCTGCAGGATGCAGTAATGTAAGATGCAAAGCTAAGCCAATGCAGGCAACTGTAATGTAACACTAAAGGCAATACCGTTGCAGTTGCAACCGTAAAACACCGAAAATAATCCATGGATACGGCTGCACAGACACACCCAATGACATCACCGGGTATACAGCACAACAGTATAAAGTGTGAATGCACACAACACACAGCGTGATTTCCCAAACGCCGCACCGTAGGGTGTAAACACACGGGGAACTTTTAATATGTATATGGTGGGTGCCGCCATGGCCGTGATGCATAGGTATGTGGCAGAGACAGACGGAGTTGCGGAGGACGGTGCCAACAACTACCGTAGGCCTCACAGGAGAAGGAGAGTGTTCAGACCAAGGGTGACCTACCAGGGGCTGCAAGACCTGGAGATAGTAGAGCTACAGGGTGGACAGGGACACGTTACAGCAAATAGTGGAGCAGTGCCGGCCACGCCTGAGAACAAGAGACAACAGAGGGGAGCCCATCCCAGTGGACACAAAGGTATGTGTGAGCTTGCGAATACTGGCTACAGGTACCTTTCAAAGGCCAACCGGGGAAATAATGGGTATCTCACAGGCATCAGCATCTAGGGTACTACACCAGTTCCTGGATGCCATGTTACGACATGCCCATGAGTATATAAACTTCCCCAGATCTCAGGAGGAGTTGGCTAGCAATATGCGCCGCTTCCACCGTGTGGCACAATACCCGGAGGTACTGGGTGCGATCGACTGTACGCACATAGAAATCAAGTCACTGCCCGGGGAGCAGGGTACACGCTACATAAACCGCAAGGGATACCACTCCATCAATTGCCAGGTCGTGTGCAATGCGCAGGGCATTATCATGGATGTGTGTGCTGGCAGCCCTGGAAGCTTCCACGACTCCCATATCTGGCATGCCTCACAGCTGTATCAGGTATTCGCCAGGGGGGACATCACACAAGGTCACCTTGTGGGGGATGCTGGCTATGCACTGGAGCCGTGGCTGATGACACCCATCAGAAATGCACACACACACATGCATGAACGCCATAATGAGGCACACGCACAAACCAGAATAATCATAGAGCGTGTGTTTGGGATTTTGAAATCACGGTTCTGGTGCTTGGATACATCCGGTGGAGCCTTGCAGTACTCTCCAGGCACATGTGCCCACATATTCATAGTATGTTGTATGCTACACAATATGATTCTGCGGAAACAGCTGCTGCAGGGACATAATGGTGTAGGGCCACCAAGCCCGCCACAACTGCCAAGGCAAGCACAGGCACAGGGCGTTCAGCGCCATGAACACGCTGTGCCAGCCCCAGTAGGTAGACGGAGGCGTACCCAATATGCCTATGCCCTGGCAAAGAGGGAACGCATAGCACATACTTTGACAGTGTAGGCCCCATGGACTGACACCTCCTTACCTGCACACACAGTGAAATGGACGCCACACAAACATGTCCGCCCGTAATGTGTACCGTATGGCGGACCTATGTGTGACTCCAACAAAGGCACCGCCCAAACACTGCACACCCAATAGCCAGCAGAGCATGGAACGCCAACACCTCACCACACGCCAGTTCTACAGCACACGGCGTAGCCGTATGCTGCCACTATCGCCGCAAGTCGACCACATATGTACTTATGTGCATACACAGATACGGAAATAGATATCAGTACACATGTAGAAATATATGTACGCATACACAGATATAAAGTACAACAGGGTAATATGGAACCCAGGGATGCAAGTTCACAGATAAGTAAGACACGAAATCTCCACATAGTAAACATAGTGACCGACAACCCGATCATCCGGGAGGGTGGGCAGAGCAGGTAACGCCAGCCATGGAAATGTCAACCTGCATCAATACATATCCGTGTGTCGGGATGATCACCAGTCCACGGCACAGTAACGGGATATGTGCGTGTCATATCCATAGGATATGAGTGCGGAGATACACGCCGCCGCTGGCGATGCGGCCAACGTAGGTATTGTGTTCAACCGTCGGTGCGAAAGCGGCAAGCATACCAGTGAAGTGTACGTCATTATGAGGAATGTACCTCATTTGGGGTGTAAAACAGTTCATGTTCCTCGCAGTTCCTCAAAGTTCCACATTGAAAATGTCTGTCAAACATCCATTGTTAGGAATGTATTTAAATGACATCCTGGTAAATAGAAATTAATCATAGTAATTCATTAAAGGTTCTTCACTGTAAGTAAATCAGCATATTTTAATCATCCTATGACCTACTTAGCTGAAGTTGTTACTATGCCATTACTATGTGTTCCACATTATGCCCATTTGTTCCACATTACTAATGTGTGTGTTCCTCATTTTGGAAATAGAAGGTTGAGAGCCATGGCGGCAATATGTGTATGTGTGAGGTGAGGTTGTCGTGTGTTCCGCTGTGTGTGTGCCACTGTAAAATGTGTATGTAGGTGACATGTCACAGGCGGAGTGTAATAACATGCGTAGGCATACAGTACAGGAACCATAGGCGTATATACAGCAGTACCCACAAAGTAGTACTGACATCTCCTCAGTGGCTATGCACGTGGCGACGTAAAACGATGCAAAGCGGAAATGTCCCAGAATGTACCACAGGGCCATAGCTAACAGGAGATGCAAAGGACGCATGTACAAACCATGACCGTATGTATGGCGGCCATAAGGTAGACTCAACACGATACGTCGGCAACGTTACACAGCATCAGGCATGTACGGCGAAAATACGAATGTGCTATCCCGGCACCGATCGTGAACACTTACGGTCCCGTAAATACTGCTGTGTGTTCCACGACCGTTAAGTAAGCAAGCGGCACACGAATAGGAGGCTACCGGTAGCATACAGGCCGTCCCAAGTATAGGACCACAATCACCGTAACTATCAGTGACAAAATGCCAATGGATAGTAGGCACGGACGAACATCCGCAGATATATAACCGATGTGAAGGAGGAATACGTGCAGGAAGCACACATGCAGGCGATACCGACACCACACGACATCAACAAAACAAACATTCCCAGAACAACAGACAGGTAACCTGCAGCTCCCCAAGCAGGGATGGAGCACACACACAAGCATATCTTGTATGTATAAATGCAAGACCCACACCCGCACGTGACCCACATCCGCAGATATACCCCATCGCACATATCAAAGGGATAACAGCTAAAACCGTAGCAAAAACATACAGGCAGTCAATGACAGCGGCATACCCGCAACAAGCCGCGTGGGAAACACTAGCAGCAGCTGATAAATCCTTGCATCCGTTGTGTACAGGAATATAACAGCTATGTTACACATCTGAATGCACAACGCCATCGACAGACGCCGCCAGGACACGGAGACCCACATGTCGAACAGAATACCATACCCAACACACACAATCCACGGCTAACACCACAGCGAAATGTACCTGACACCACACATAGCGGATGCAGTCACACAAACATGATACAATACATACCATCCCCACGAAGGTATTGCAAATAACCAACGGCCACACGAGGAATGAACCATGGCCTAGTGCCGACGCCAGAACGCATCTGAATGGAGGGATCACCGGTGATATGCATAAGTACACACCGAGGAACAGCTATTGGCGTGATGAACCCACATGCCTCAGGTGACGGCGAATATAAGGAAGACTCCCTGGATATTCAAACCGTATGTTCATACCGAACAAATACCGAATACAAAACAAGGAGTAGCAAGCAAGTACTGACGAATACAGAACCAAAGGCCGGAAAGGTATGTCAAACCCACGAGATGTACTGTTGTGTAACGCATGATACGTACCGAATCTGTACAGTATGTGAGCGGTGTGTGTAGGTAAAGATACCTGTCCATCAGGCAGAGAGTGGTGAAAGTTGGTTATGTAATGCTAAGCCGCAGCATACCAACGACTGTGGACAACGCGTGTGCACAGCAGTGGGACAACATGTACACACCCGGGATAACCCCAGGTTAGGCTTGCCACCTTTTCAAATGGCCAAAGTGGGACATTTTCGAGACACACATCAGATGTTACAGGTGGACACATACCCATGGTCAGTACAAAGGGTAGAACTTTACTCTTTTGCCTAAATAAAAGCGTAGTCTTGTAGCAGTTTAGTTGCTTATTGTGTTTCTTGTAACATTTAGGAATTTACATACATAAATAACTATGTTATGCAACTCTTACATAAAAATGGGACATAATTATGTCCTACAATCTCAGGACATTTGCCATTTGTAATATGTTTTGTCAGAACACAACTGCCCAAAGAGGGACTGTCCCTTGCAAAGTGGGACAGGTGGTAACCCTACCCCAGGTCCGCCATAGGGATTTCAAACACAGAACAATGCCACCACCCACGCTGATGCTGGCAGTGGATATCCAACAATGAAGTGCCACAGCAGGGGATAGGACATGTATGTATAGTGTCACAGCACACATGTGCATGGGCATATACCGTCGATGTCATACGGAATGCGCACGGCGTGCACGTATCCCACGCAGGGGTGACTATGTCAATTATGTGTAATGCAAAGCTGTCATGATGGATATGTTCAGAAATCATAGACAGTATCACAGGCATAGCATGCATGATGGAGGGATGGCCTAATGTTATGTACATAAACAAGATATGTATGGCCTGCACATATGGGACAATGTAGTAGCAGAATAGGTACCGAAATGGAGGAACAGCAAGTAACCATGTCCAAACTTTCCGTAGCAGGTGCAATGTGTGCCACAATGATGTCCAGCAGGGCCGTGTAAACACATGTGCAATGTACACAGTAGTGACACCCCATGGTAGTGGCCACTGAGCGGCAGAAGTGGATGTCAACTGTATGTCTATACAGTACGTCCGCTGTGGTGGTACCATGGGTCTGTGTCACCCTACCAGCAAGGGAGCTATCACATGACTAGTGACACAGTGTGCCCCTGTGGGATGTGCACAGGACCTATGTCCCACAGCACGGTGTGTGTCCAGTCTGTGGATGTCACACAGACGCCTGGGCTGAGCAATGTGGCATGTGTGCACACATGCAGGACTGCTCCTCCCACCCTGCCCACTGCAAACGCCATGTAGGAGTACTACATGCATCAGTACCGCGGAGAACATGGCCCATGGCAGAGTAGACTACACCCTGTGTTAGTGGTATGCAGGTGAGTACAGATGTGTTACATGACTGTCATTTGCATATGTAAACTGTCTGAGCCGGGTAGAGATCACAGCATGACTATACTGAGACATGTAACGTTGTATCCATTGTGTAAGGTACACCACACATGTGTTATTGTAACACTGCCCGCGTGTACATGTGTGTATGGCACAGGTACAAGGGCACCCAAGGTATCAGCTAGACATACGGTCCAGAAATGCGTGGTCCTGCACATGTGTACCCACGCCATGGTGGAATATGGCAACCACAGCACCATGTGGGGCATGTGTGTGTACATCAACCATGTACAACGTGATATGCCTGTATAGGGACAGTATCCATGTGATACACACCGCATGACTGTCATTATGCAAAGGTGATGTGTATGCACTATTTGTGATGTAACTGATGCAGTGATATCTACATGATATATCTGCCACACTGACACCTGTATGGTTGTTAGCAATATGAGTAGGATGAGCTAGAATGCTGCCAGGTATGTAGATGTGGTATATGTAGGCATGGACAATACTGTGTGACAGCAGGTAGTGTACGTATGCAAATACTGAGCATGAGGGGCCACATGTCTGAGGACTGTGCAATGTCACACATCCCTGACTTGTTGTAGTTAGCATGATATGCCTGCACCACTGTGTGACCTGTACAGGAGGCACATGGCATAACATCCCGAGACATAGGGTACAATGTGATGCTGGATGTGTACATTGGCAATAGCATAAAGTGGAATGGCGCTGAAGGGCAAAGAGCGGATCATGTCTGATGTGATACCCTCTGTACCACCCCAACCACCCATGCAATAGTATGACAGGTGGCCAGCATGGGATGTGGTGTGCTGTGGCACACATAAGCCCAACAAGGGTGCCAGTAAAGGCATGCAGGTAGTCAATGAGTGTGTGAAGCATGTATGTCAAGATGTGGCCCAGTGCCATACTGAATGGCCCAGTCATGGGTGTACAAATGCAGCCCCATACGTGCAATGCAGTACCACCCATGTGTAGTGTGATAGATGTGGTAGTGTGGTGGTCAGGGTACACAACGTACATGAATGGGCTAGCAGTCAATGCAGTGTGCTGCTGCAGAGACATGTAACAGCCAGGTTGGTGGGATACAACAACTACGGCGATTGGAGGTGACATTGGGACTGTGTTCCTGGACATAACATGTGCATGGCAGTACTATGTATGTGTCCACAGGGTTAATACAATTTCCAGCCAAGGATTGGAACCCTGTAGTGAGTGAGAGTGTGTATTGTTGGTAGGTACCCCATTGGCAGGCACGATGCCAGCAACATCTGTGTTGGCAATGCCTGCATGACTGTGGTATGCTGCATTGAATGTGGATGTAGTCAAACAGCAGAGACATACCACCACACTGCGTGAGGGCCCACACTGCAATGTCTGGCAGTCATGTGTAGGTAGCTAGCTGTGGAGTATGTCATGCACCATGAGGACACACCATGACTGTCAAGTGACACACCACACACAGGTGAACATAACTACCGTGCAACAGCCTGCACATGTGCCCATACAGCACGTGTGCATGGAACAGGAATACCACTGTGGCGTCCGTGAAAAGGCCAGTACCACCATGTCTCTGTGTGGAATAGCATGGTCCCTACCAGTGTGTAAATGTAGCAGAAGTGCACTGTGATCAGTGTTGGCATAGGCACGTAGACTGTCCATCGTGACGGGTGCCATGCCATCAACTACCTCTGTCAGTGGATGTCAGTAATACCGGCTGTAGAGTGTATGTACCATGCATGCTGCTATGGTTGTGTGTTTAGGGTGTGGCTAGCAGGGATGAGAAGCATGGATGTTCAGCAAACAGAGGGGGGATGTGTGTAGGCCTAGCACACAGACACATGGAGGTTTGGTGCATGCCGAGGGTAGTGTAGGTATGGTATGTGTCGTGTAATGTGTCACCCAGCTATGCATACCTCATGGCCAAGCATGTGTGGGTACATGGGAGTCCATACTAGGGAAGGGCGTGTTGCTGTCAATACATAGCAGTAGCAACTGTCCTAGGTGCAATGTACAGTATGCCAACACGACCAGCATGTAACCTGTGGTGTACAGTGTATTCACTGTCGCGTGTCACAATGTGCATAGCGGTCACGAACATGGGTATCTGAACATGGATTACCTATGATGCAATGTGTCTTGGGAATATACAGTATGTGTGTAAATCACTGTGTGGTGTGGGAACCACCCACCCGTGTGTGTTGCAGTCCAGGTATGTGCCTGGGAGGTATGATCTGTGTACAATCTGGACTGGCAGGTGTGCTGTGTAGGGCATGGAGGCAGGTCCCAGGCACTGCAGATAAATGACATGTGTGCTGTACTGTGTGTGCAGTGCTTGTGTACAGCACAGTGGAGGGTGTAAGCATTGTCACACATCACTGCATGCTGTGCCTACCTGTGACAGCCCTGCCGGAGACAGACATGTGACACCGCTGCACAGGCAGCATAGCATGTGAAGATGTACATGTGGGCTGCACACCTTAGGCAGATGTCCACAGGTCATGTGTGCCACGGTAGTGTGGTTGAACACGACTATCAGACTGGACAAACACCACATGCCTGCATAACTACAGTATGACCATAGTCAACAGTCCCAGTGACAGAGTAGGCCAATGTACACTATCCCTGCATGCAGACCACTGGCTACTGGACACCTGGCTAGACACACACCTGGGGGGTTAATTCACCATTGAGCCATCACATGTCCCAGTCCATGTGAGCCGTACAATGTCATCACAAGGTGGTCACAATAGCAGGTGGCAAGGCAGACACGGTGTACCAGGTGATGTGTCATGTGTGCATATGTCGACTAGCACAGCCATTCACATGTCTGCAACATACTGGTGCACGATGTATACTGTTACATGATGTATGGAACTGCACTGTCACCCACTACAGGGCCATCTGACACAGGTGTGTTGTGACTGGTGTAACCCATGTTTGCACAGGATACACACCGCTGTTGTAGGCAGCCATGCTGGTGGCTACCAGTGATATATGCAGTGGTCATACAGACATACCGTACACAGTGTTCATGCAGGAATGTCCATTGTCGTGGACGATGTGCTGCTATGTGAATGTAGGTGTGTGTTGTGAATGTTACACATCCAGAAGACACCATCTGGTGCAGTCATGGTTGTCAACACCAGTACACACATCCTCAGCAGTCAGAACCCAGTCCTGACAATGTGTGTCAGTCACCCTCGTACTGTGTGACATATGTGCACATGGCGGAACACCTCCCACTGTCATCTAAGCTGGCTACATGATGGCTGGAATGTGCTGTAGAAATGTACAATGCTGGTAGCCCAATGAAGTACCTGGAATCAGACACAGTACGCTATGTCAGCCATGTAAACCATGCACAACAATGACCGCCCAACAGACACAAACAATGCATTGACACATGGAACATGTGCACATGACAACCCCAATGAGGTATGTTGCACATAGTGATGTACAATTGTCATCTATGGCCATAGCATGGATGCAGACACACATACTCCACAGGTAGTACCATGTGATGTAGGTAGGGGGCATTGCTCGTGTACATGTCACAGTAGCTGTACACACACATGTCCTGCATAGCCGTCATGTAGGGGTAGCTGTGGTATGTGACTACTGGACATGCCCGTACAAATGACCATGTCCCACAGGAGATGTGTTATGTGTGTACCACATGTGACGTGCTGACAACAAGCGGTGATGTGTACGGCTGCGGTGTACCTGTGTGACATTGTCTGTGATGGGTGCAAAGGCATATAGTATCGTGTGCATGCCCACAAGCCCCACATAGGTCCATAGCCTGAACATACAATACAAGGAGTGTGTGGATGATAGCAACCCACAGGAGGAGATGGGTATGGCGGCAGGCCACAACCACATGTGTGTACGATGTTCACGTCCACCACACATGAGCATCTGAGAGTCTAGTGTTACAGCTGTACAGGGTTGCATGCATATATGTTCAGCAACATCCCTGTGTGTCCCACCACTGGCCCGTGGACCGATGGACACCAACCAAATGTGCAGATATGACATGTGCACAGCACATCACAGATGCCTACTGTAGAACAGGCTTACCGTGTAGACATGTGCACAGTAGGTCTGTGCCAGCTGCAGTCAAACATGTAATGTGCCGAACCACACCAATAGTCCAGGCCATGCCACAGATGGACGTGCATGCATCTGTGTATGTATGGCTGTGAATGTCTCCGGCATAGCAATATAGCTGTGTCACCGTTGTGAACAACAATATGAATGTGTCATATGTGTGAGGGGTGCGTCAATGGCATATGGTCTGATCGACGATACCATCAGTGACCCTGCTATGTGAACATCCCTGTCCCCATACATGGATACCTATGCTGTGCCCAACACCACATTCACAGAGGGAGGGATGGCGGTTTGTAGAGCAGCAGCAGACATGGGGGTGGCAGCAGGCACTGGATGTACACATATGTGGTACCCACATCAGTGCAGGCAACCATCCATGTGCACGGGATAGCGGTGTGTGTCCACATACAGCACTGTGTTGATCAATATCCCAGCACATAGCACCTGCCAGGGTTACAGTGTATGCATGGATGTGTGATACCTGCATGCACCAGACACACCCTCAGCAAGCAGCGTGCAGCATACCTCGCTTGAGGCCAGTGTCCACACCATGGCGATAGACATGTTGAATGTCCATATACACATAGCACTGACATATGGAATGGACAGCCACCCTGCCAATATCGTAAACCCCAGGTGGATCACAACCCAGTGCCATGTATGTGGCATACCCTGCCATACCATGCAGACCTGCCCAGCAAGGCTGCATGAGCTATCACAGTCCTACATGGTGCAATGGACAAAAGGCACTCTCACTATCAACCATACACAGCAGTAATGTGGCGGTGATGCACCCTGTGGTGTCACAGGTGCTGTGTGATGCTTTGGACAATGTGTGTGTGTACATGCTATGCATGGCCTGTCCTGCTAATGTGTCATGGTTACACATTGCCCTATGTCTATCACATGTGCAACACAGGTGAGCTGTGGCAAGTTGTCCAACACCCGTACAGTGCTGTGTGGATGTACATGGCACAACACATGCATGTGCAGGTGTCCATGTGTATGTGTACAGTGCCACTGCTGACGTTCACAATGGCTACAGACATGATGTGTACTGACATATACACAGCGTCCAGGTGAACAGCAGCACCGACGTCACATGGGGACCTATGCCAGTGATATGGACACAGGTGCAGCAGGGTACACATGTCCACAGCTGGCTAACATCTACATGGTGCGTGTACAGTGTGATGGGGTGGCAAACAGATATGATGTGACACACACTGCTCAATGGTGTGAAGCCAACACATCGGCTGTGTCACTGCCACGATGCCTTTCACAGATTACTGTGCAGATGTCGTACTTGTCATAGCAATGTATCTCCAACAGTATGCCAGCACAGCAGTGTAAATGTGACCTGCCACCATCATTATGTCTTACAGATAATGCCACGATCCCGGCTTCCTGCATTCAGTCGACAGGAGGAGGAGGTGATCATACCATACCTCCATAGTAATCATAACATGTTATTTAGTCATGTGCCACAGCAGGCACGGGAACGACAGGAGATGTGGGAGGAGATGTGCAGGAGGGTGAACAGCCTGGGCGGATACAACCGCACTTATCATCAGATCCGCAGGCACTGCACAGACCTGATCCGGCATGCAAGACAGCGTGCCGCTGCAATCGCCAGACAACAACGTGGGACAGGTGGTGGGCCACCAAACCAGCCCCCACTCACAGCCATGGAGGAGCTCCTGGCCAGTCTGGGGACACCCACGGAACAACACGCAGAAACCCATGCGTCCATCGTGGAGGTGGGTGTCTCCCGAACTATGAGCTTGGAGCTGCATGGTAAGTCAGGGTTGCATGTTTGTATGATAAGTGACGTGGGGGTGGGTGTCATAGTACAACACATAATATAGCCATACATGCCAGGTATATGGCCACACAAGACGCATACTACAGTATGCTATGTTGTGTTAGCAGACATGTGCACAGCACATGCTAATTCACAGATGCATGATGTGACATGCACACTGCTGACTGTGGCGATAGTAATGGATAATGTGTATACCTTTGTGTCATCCCTTTACAGGTACGTCTGGCGTGTCGCAAACACAAGGGTCTGTTGCAGGTAAGTCTGCTGCTAGTCAAAGGCATGATATGGTGTACTGATATTCCCCATGTGTCCAGGCATGACATGCACACCTGTGTGTGCCCCAGTCACGGTATACAGGTTGCACTACCCGACACACACACCACCCATGTACAGTAGATACAACCGTTAGCGTAGAGTGGCATGACACCACACGACCTATTGGTGTGTCACTTGCATTCAGCTATGCATACAATGGTGTAGGTGTTCCACAATGGCTGCATGTGTAGTATGCATCGGTATGCCTCTGCAGTATGCACACAGTACCACATAGTGAGCTGTGATCTTGCCAGAGCACAGGTGTTACCAATGTGACCTATGCCCCTGCATCAGGTGCACACATTGTGACATGGCACATGCCATGTCCCATGCACGTGGATGTCTGGCTGCTACATTGTCACACCATGACATGACCTATGCACGACATAGCAGACATCTACACTGTCTGCATATCTGTAGGGAATGTGACACCTTACACTACTATGGTTGTATGTCACATGGGCCACCACAGGGCCATGTGCACGATGTCCACCACACACAATTGTCAATGAACCAGACAGACAAGGCCATGGTCGATACCTACAGGCATGTTGCCACACAGTACATCCACAGTGGGTAGTCACCGTTGCACCCTGTACACACATAGTGGGCTCATCACTGTAGTGGCCCCCCTGGACATCCAATGTAGTACACCACTGACATGGAATGCCTCTCCACAGCTACTACAGGTGCCTCCAATATCCACCACATACGTGCTGCTGAGCGGCTTAACTGACTGACAGACATGGCAATGTAATGCGGCCAGGTCACGCATCACACAGAAACATAACTGTGTCCTGCTACTGTGCAGTGGCACAGTGCCCGCACTCCACACTGTACAGCTATGTACACAGCTCACACCAACCGCACCTGCACAGACATCCCTGTTACCCATACATTGTATCTGTAGACTGCACACATAACACTGCACCATGACAGCCATTGTGATGTGGTGCATGCGGTGGGACACCATCGTCACATGTCCACATGATACCACACATGTTTACGGTGTACATGACATAGTGTCGGCAGACATGTGTACTGTCAACTCGCCCGTGGCCACACGGTGTATCACGGTGATGCATGCAAACTACCATGAATGTGTGTACTGCATGCCTACTAATAGACACCTGCCTGTTGTACTGTTCCCACCAGGGCAGTGTGCATACTGCCACTAGGAATGTCTGGTCTACATTCACTGGTCTGTGGTGTGTGAATGCTGCATGCCACCTGTAATATCACATGCATGATGTCTGTGTGTGTGTGTGTGTGTGTGTGTGTGTGTGTGTGTGTGTGTGTGTGTGTGTGTGTGCGTGTGTGTGTGTGTATTGTAACTGACGGTATGCCTTTGTATTGACAGGTGCTGTAGGTGAGTTCCCCTCCTGCGGTCCAGCTGATGCTAGTGTCCCCACAGATACTAGTGGTGATGACCATGTGCATGAGGCACAGGCAGGGTTGTCACAGGCACACACTGTGCCATTGGATAACATCACACTTACGTCCCCTTCATCCCTGAACACGGTTCGGATGCCGACACATACCCCAACACCGTTGCCCATAGATGACGGTCAGTCAGCGTCTGTTGGCACCGAGCAGGAATGTGTGGTGGCTGCAGAAGGTGTGGGTACACGATGTTGCCAGTGTAATGACTGGTGCAGTGCCACGCAGGCAGCATGTGGCAGGTGCTGCTCGTGGGGAGCACCGCTAGACATACACCTGCCGTACAGGGTGCAGCAGCTGGTATAACCAGGCGCATGTTCCAGACTGTAATGGCGGCGCAGGCACGCGAACGGCAGAACCAGGAAGGGCAGAGGCTGCAGAGGTCTGCAATCCGTTCCTTGAATGACAACATCCAGGCATTGGCGAATGCCCAACAGCATCTTGCCGATGTTCTGGATAGGAGATTGGGTGAGATGGCTGGTATCCTCGACCGAGGCATGGCCATCCTTGGCGGGCTGTCCATGCAGGAACACCAGGTAGGGGTGAGGCATAGGGCACGTGGGCGTAGGCCAGCAACACCACTTGGTGCAGGTCAGCGTGTGCGTGCCACCTCCCATGCCCACCACCCAGTGCTGGTAGCAGCAGCAGTGCACCTGCTACTACACCGACCACACCAGGACAGAGCAGGCCACGTGGACATGGCCCTGGATGGCCCCGGGCACGCGTTTCCAGCGGACATGTGACATTGGAGAGTGGACTGTCTGTACCTACACCGGTCGTGCCCGTGCGACCCCAGGCAGGCGGTCACGTCGGCAGGCGGACACAGTGAGCCGTAACACCTGCACTGTACAGTCTGGGGCTGCCAAGCATACCCCGTGTAGGCATCACAGATGACTGAACTGTGTACACACAAACCCACACACAGCAAACATGACTGTAGGGCTCCACCACACCCACATGCAATGTACACAGTCATGCCCAGTCAATGCACAGGCCCTTACACACACACATGATGTCATCCATTGGTACAGCCTATGCCTGTGGCACACATATCACCCTGTGCATATGATGAAGTCTCTGCCACATAACTGTGAGCTACACCATCAGTGCATGGTTATGCAAACATATTCTGATGCACAGGGTGGACAAGATAGTGAGAGGTGTATGTGATACCTGTGTCCGCATAGTACGTGATGTGTGCGATTGTGGTGTGTGTGTATGGCTGGTGACAGGTGTGTATGTGATGTGGGTTGTGCACTGACATCATGCAGCAGACATACCATGCAGGACAGGTGCAGCATTCATTGATCTGTGTACACAGTATGTGTGGTGGTTACATGTGTAGCACCATGTTGGTTCAGTTAACCCGTATGACAATGATGGTGTACTTGCATGTGCCTACTGGGAGCACTGTAATTAGTTCCCCAGCGTAGTGGGGTACCCTGAGCATGTCTGGCAACATCAGCATAGCACAGGTACCCTTTTCGGCATGGACCCCTACATAGGAACATAGGCACATGTACATAACAGGGTATGTGCCCTCGACATGTGTGGACCTAGCATGACCGTGTGTGGCTGCTAACACCCCTCAGGATGGGGATGCCACATCCATCAGTCCCCAGTCCCTCGTCCAGCACTGACACACAGATGATGCCTGGCGCATAACTATATCCACACATCCACACCTCATTATTACTCCTGGACGAAGGCAATCAGTGCCTTTCCTTCACATGGGCTGGCACTCCTCTCGTGTTGTAGGGGTCTCCGGCCATTGACCCTGTTCCCCCAGCACGTCACACTCATCTTTGTGGTGATGTGTGTGACAGTCGCTTCTGTGCCCGTGTTTGCCTGGAGCCTAGGAAGTGGAATATGCCCATGTCACCCAGGTCAGACATGGCTGTGTATGCCAGGCACAGATCACCACAGAGCAGATGTGCTGTGAAGGTTTACAGCGGAGTCCCCTTGGTCGTGCAGCTTGTGACACATGTCCTAGCACCGTCATCCCGCCTTGTGTAACGTTTGCGGTCCTTCCGAGTGCTGCAGGCGTCAGGTTAGCTACAGGCCAGATGTGCCAATGTACGCAGTCATTGCTCTGGTGTGTGATGTGTACAGGGGTACAATGAACACCCCTGATGTCGATGATTCCTTCCAGACCAGGAGGCCACAGTGGAATGTCTTCACACCCACATTGCCATTGTGTGTGTTGACAGATGTTAACGACAGGTGTAAGTAGCCATTTCCATGAACATGTCCACCATCTGGAATGGCTTACCACCTACATGTGACATTGGGCGAACATGTCCTTCACACTGGGTAGGTCTGCACCTTCTCTAGCATGTAGTAGCAGGCCATGGCTCTGGCACCAGTTATCCATGTCTATGTCGACCTAGGTGGATGTGCGTGTCACATGGGGTGTTGGGTATGGTGGCGGTCCGTAGTCATCTGCATACCTTGTCTGCCACAATCCCCTATGATTGCATGCACATTGGAAGGTCGAATGCCATATGGCAGGGGCCCAGGACTGAGCCCTGTGGGCCTCCACTGGAGACCAGATATGAGTGTGACAAGGCACCAGGAACACCAACCCTGTGTGGTGTGACCTCCAACCTTTCTGAGAAGCATCGGGTGACATATGTCCACACATGTATGCTGGCGAGCCTTTCCATGAGTCCCATGTGTAGTGTGCTCTGAGCGCTCCCACCAGGTCATGGTACTGTGTGCAAACCCACGTAGCTCCATCAATGGCCTTGGTGACCACTCCAGACAGGGCGAGCAGGTTTGGGAGGCAGGATCCACCCTTGACTATGTTGTTGTGGGTATGTTTCGGTATTGGCTGTACACCGCTGTCTGTATCCATGGGCACCTGTATGGACCTCCCCACAGCTTTGCAGACAAGGCTTGTCAAGTGGATAGGGTGTGGCTGTCTACAGTCCATAAGAGCACTACCCTGGCATAGTGGGACCACAGATGCCATATGCCATCCATTGGGGACATAGCCCATAGTAAGGCTAACATGACACAGTGGCTGCATGTGTGGGCCGAGGCCCTCAATGAGGATGGGTAGCACACAGCCAGGGACACCATCGGTGCCCAGTGGTGCTGTGTCAACCGCCATACAGATATGGGATCACTCCAGGCCATATGAGATGTTTGGGAGGCTACACTCTGGTGGGATGGATATGTCCCCTCTTGGGGGGGGGGATGTATGCATGGAACATGTCCGCTGGTTTGCAGACAATGTCTGTGGGTGCAGTGACCGTTGTACCATTCTGGACCATTTCCAGCCAAGTCTGTGTGCCCCCAACCATGTCCTTACCACAGTTAAGGAAGGCCCTATGGTTGTCTCATGTGCCCTCTGCAGTACCACTCCCACAAGCGGCCGTGGATGATTGTATGTGTGGCCGTATGGTGACGCCGGTATGAATGGGAGATGGTTTCCCTGGTATTGACATTGCTTTGTCATGTATTAGCTCCAACTGTTGATGTACAGCTAGTCAGTGGCTGGGGTCCACCACACCATGTGCCTATCTGTGGTGGACAAGGTCCTGATGTTATCATGTTTGCCTGTTGCAGACATGCATGTGGGTGCTCAGAGAATGCATTCGTTAGGCGGTTGCTGGTCTGGCCTGGGTTCAACACTGGCATGGAGGACTTGTAGGGTACCACACCGGTCGTATGATGTGTGTGGTTTGTTGTGGAGAGGTCATCACTTAGGTCCTCCATGCCGGTGTTGGTTACAGGATGTGGATGACCGGTGGATCCACTATACGGTCTGGCATCACCATTGAGGGCTGTACATCCTGTGTGGGGCATATCCTCACCATGTGTGATGGGCAGAACTGTCAGACATCCCCCCCTAGTATGTATGGTGCATGGCTGTTTAACAGTGGCCAGGTGTGAGAACACCTGTGACCAGTGGCGTAGTGTGTTGTGCCATGGCTGATGTTCCCAGTCTATGTATGGGTGGTTCATGTCACCCAATAAGGTGCTGTTGTGAGAGCATGCCCACTCACCAGTGTCCTCAGGACATCTGTGCAGGTAGCCTGTGTTTGGGAGGGTTGTCTGTAGCATGCAACAAACTGTAGGCCAGTCCTACACATGGTTAATTGCACCTAGATATTCCCTGATGCAACGGCCATGTCTGTGGCATGGCGGGTTGCTGTTGTGGCTGGACACACACGACGGTCCACATTCTGCCACCCATGCCGTCGCACCATGTGTATGCATGTCTGCTCTGTGCCGACTCTAAGTGTCTGAGCATGCCCAGTAGGCAGCTGTGTAGATAGACACACAGCACAGTGCACACTGCGGCCTACTGCAGTTATAACCCGGGTGCATGCCTGTATCCCCATAGCAGCCACGTCTGTGGCATGGCCAGGTTTCTGTTGTGTGGCTGGACACACCACGGCGGTCCACATTCCGCCACCCATGCCGTCGCACCATGTGTATGCATGTCTGCTCTGTGCCGAGTCTAAGTGTCTGAGCATGCCCAGTAGGCAGTGATGTACTGATCAGTAGTTACTTGGTATTCCGACTGCAGCACTAACGTGTTACTGTCTGCGGCGACCTTGGGATGGTAACAGGCTGCGTGACTGCGCACTCTGACCTAACTCCCGATCGGGCGCATTGCCTCTGCAAATGATACCACCCACGTAGGGGTATGCCTCCTGACAGCGCTCTGCTCAGTAAACTCGGTAGCGCGTTCTGTAAATGCTTCGTACTGTAGTGTGTTCATGTAGATAGGCGTAGGTTCGTCTCCCATCCCTTCCGTGTGTGTGTGTGTGTGTGTGTGTGTGTGTGTGTGTGTTTCCAGCTGCCTCTGCGAATGAACATGCTTTTAGGCGCTCCGCAACACATACCTTGGCTATTGCCAACTATTGTCTTGCGGGTGATGTCACCAGCCTACAAGTATGCCTCCGACAGTGCTCTCTTCAGTAAACTCGGTAGCGCATTCTGTAAATGCTTCATACTGTAGTAAGTTCATGTAGATAGGCGTAGGTTTGTCTCCCGTCCCTTCCGTGTGTGTGTGTGTGTGTGTGTGTGTGTTCCCAGCTGCCTCTGCGAATGAACATGCTTTTAGACTCTCCGCAACACATACCTTGGCTATTGCCAACTATTGTCTTGCGGGTGACGTCACCAGCCTACAAGTATGCCTCTGACAGCGCTCTCTTCAGTAAACTCGGTAGCGCGTTCTGTAAATGCTTCATACTGTAGTAAGTTCATGTAGATAGGCATAGGTTCGTCTCCCGTCCCTTCCGTGTGTGTGTGTGTGTGTGTGTTCCCAGCTGCCTCTGCGAATGAACATGCTTTTAGACTCTCCACAACACATACCTTGGCTATTGCCAACTATTGTCTTCTTGGTGACGTCACCAGCCTACAAGTATGCCTCTGACAGCGCTCTCTTCAGTAAACTTGGTAGCGCGTTCTGTAAATGCTTCATACTGTAGTAAGTTCATGTAGATAGGCGTAGGTTCGTCTCCCGTCCCTTCCGTGTGTGTGTGTGTGTGTGTGTGTGTGTTCCCAGCTGCCTCTGCGAATGAACATGCTTTTAGACTCTCTGCAACACATACCTTGGCTATTGCCAACTATTGTCTTGCGGGTGACGTCACCAGCCTACAAGTATGCCTCTGACAGCGCTCTCTTCAGTAAACTTGGTAGCGCATTCTGTAAATGCTTCATACTGTAGTGAGTTCATGTAGATAGGCGTAGGTTCATCTCCCGTCCCTTCCGTGTGTGTGTGTGTGTGTGTGTGTGTTCCCAGCTGCCTCTGTGAATGAACATGCTTTTAGACTCTCCGCAACACATACCTTGGCTATTGCCAACTATTGTCTTGCGGGTGACGTCACCAGCCTACAAGTATGCCTCTGACAGCGCTCTCTTCAGTAAACTCGGTAGCGCGTTCTGTAAATGCTTCATACTGTAGTAAGTTCATGTAGATAGGCGTAGGTTCGTCTCCCGTCCCTTCCGTGTGTGTGTGTGTGTTCCCAGCTGCCTCTGCGAATGAACATGCTTTTAGACTCTCCGCAACACATACCTTGGCTATTGCCAACTATTGTCTTGCGGGTGACGTCACCAGCCTACAAGTATGCCTCTGACAGCGCTCTCTTCAGTAAACTCGGTAGCGCGTTCTGTAAATGCTTCATACTGTAGTGAGTTCATGTAGATAGGCGTAGGTTCATCTCCCGTCCCTTCCGTGTGTGTGTGTGTTTCCGTTGCTTTCGCAACTTCTTCTGAATAAGCAAATTCTTAAACTGTTCACAATCAACAGTGTGATATTTAAAATCTTGTTAAGACTCACATTGTTGATTGTGAACATTCTTAGACTTTGCTTTTCTGCAGACGTTAATGGAAACAGAAACGTTGCATGTTTTAATAAACTGTTTAAATGTTACAAAGACTTGTGTTGTGTCGAACTACGGGGACTATTCTTGCCGCAGGTTGCTGGTTTGTTTGTGTTTCATAGTACAATATCATGTATCGTGTGTTCATAGTATGCTTTCTGTGATGTTGACATGTGTGTGTTTCGTTAGCAGTGCGTCTGTGCTTTCTATGCTGTGGCTACATGTTCATTGTTTGCATAGAAAGTGACAAATGGAAGTGTAAGGGTGGACATTTAAAGCCTGGATACTTCCATGTTATGTGTAAGTCTCACGGGCCAGCGGGTGATAAGCGCATACATGTCTATGAAGTACCTTTGGATACCATATGCGACGTGTCGTGGACGAAATGTTTAAGTTGACTGTTCCATCTACCTATGTGTGACATGGTTTGTGGCCATAGGGTGCCAGCAAGTCTTCCCTGTTCATTGGGTGTTTGCCATGGTCTATTGACATCAATCCTATTAATTCACCGAAGGATGTCTTTCATTGTTGGCAACACCATAGTTTGACCATCGTATGTCATTCCCAGCAGACGTTGAGATTGTGCCATTGGTATGTTTACACAGGTCACCCATCTGTTCCACTGTATGGAAGCGTGATCCCCATTGATGTGCTGGCAGATTGAGTGCTGTGTACGCCGGTATCTGCCCAGCGGTCTGGCTTTGTATGGGGAGTGTCTACTGTAGTCCCTATCTGTATTTCCTGGGTTATGCCTTGCAACAGCTGTGGGATTCCCCCAGGTTTGCAGCTATGGGTGCCATCTTGGCCGTACGTTTGTCCATCCATGGGAACTGCCTACTGGACACTAGTATAGGGCTGTAAACATTTCACAGCTGCATTCTCCATTTCCGGTGGATGATCGGCATTATTATTGGCGGAGTAACATATGCCATGGCCGTCACGCACACGGGGCGGGACAACGAATCATCTGCCAATCCACACCGACACCCATTTTTGCATACCCACGATCCCATGTCTGCAACCCTCGACAGTACCCCTTGCACACCCTTCATTTGTGCGGAAATGGGATGTGAGCATGCGTGTATGGGCGCAGCAGCCTGGGGAGTCCTATTCATATGTCCTGCATTTCATGGACGGTTGTCATCACCCTTGAAGATGCATGTGGTGCATATATCTACCTGTGCCATAGTCACGGCTGTCACCTCTTCCGGTTCACACTATGCTGCCCACACTTACTTAAGGAGTAATTTTTGGGTCCTGCAATGGACACCGATGTGCATATGTAAAGTGTAGAACATGTTGGACTGTGTCCATTCGGCCAGTGGGTTTGACTGCCGCCTATGTTCCCCAGACTCGGATGTCTGTCTGCCTACCCATATTATGTAGTGCTACGGAACCCGTGTCCTTCCACAATTTACCCATATGGTGTTACTGTAGTACTGCAGGTTGGCAACTGCTTTAAGTAATCCTCAGAGGTACCATTGTGAACTATCCGCCACTGTATTGTCATTATAACACAGCCGGTACATTCATGACAGTATGTTATTTATGTGTGGGAATGCCATATTTTAACCATAGTATGACCTTCCTAGTTGACGTTGTTGGTGTGCCATTAATATGTGTTCCACAGGTCGCCCGTATGTTCCGCCGAGTGGAAGCGGGTGATCCCCACATACTTGCTAGCACCTTGGCTGCTGTGTACGCCGGGATTCGCACGGCCGGATGGATGTCTACGGGGTGTGTCTACTGTTGTTTCCATCTGTATTTCCTGTGTTATGCCTTACTACAGCTGTGTGATTGCACCAGGCTTGCTATTATGGGTGCCATCTTGTCCGTACGTTTGTCCATCCTTGGGAAATGCCTACTGGACACTGGTGTAGGGCTGTACCCATTTCACAGCTGCATGTAGCATTCTCCGGTGGATGATTGTCAGTATTGGTGGGTGGTAAGGCATGTTCTGTACCCACATCCCTCCCACGGGGCGGGACAATGGATCATCTGCCAATCATCTCCAACACCCATTTCTGCATACCCACGATCCCATGGCTGCAACCCTCGACAGTACCCATAGCAAATCCTCCATGTGTGCTGGAATGGGATGTGGACGCACATCTGTGGACTCGACAATCTGTGGATTTCTGTGCATATGTCCCGCATTTCATGGACAGTTGTCATCAACCTTGAACACGCTGGCGGTGCATATATGTAGCTGTGCCGTAGTCACGGCTGTAGTTCATCTTGGTCTTCCGCTTGCACCCAGTTGGCGTTGCAAAAGGAGAATTTTTGGGTCCTACAATGGAAACAAATGTGCATATGTAAAATGTAGAGAATGTTGGGCTGTGTCCATCTGGCCAGTGGTTGTGACCGCTGCTGTATGTTCCCCACTCGCGGATGTCTGTTTGACTACACATATTATGTTGTGCTACGAAACCCATGTTCTACTACGATTAACCCAAATGGTATTGATGTAATGCTGCAGGTTGGCAGGTGCTTTAAGTAATCCTCAGAAGGCCCAGTAGGACATATACGCCACTGTAATGTCAATATAAAACAGACAGAACATGCATACCCTATTTATTCATTGAAGCATGTTCGTTATATGCGGGAACGCTAGTGTTGAAACATCGTATGACCTTCGTAGTTGAGGTTGTTAGTATGCCATTAGTATGTGTTCCACAGGTGCCCATTTGTTCCGCGGTATGGAAGCGAGTGATCCTCATGTTGTTGCTGGCAGATCGAGTGCTGTATGCGCGGTATTAAGCCGCGGCGGTCTGACTTTGTATGGGGAGTGTCTACTGTAGTCCCTAATGTATTTCCTGTGTTATGCCTTACGCAGCTGTGTAATTCCACCAGGTGTCCAGTTATAGGTGCCATCTTGGTGTACACTTGTCCATCCATGGGAATTGCCTACTGGACACTGATGTAGGGCTGAACACATTTTACACCTGCTTTTAGCATTACCCAGTGGATACTTTGCATCCTTAGTGGGGAGTAAGGCACGTGCTATACCCACAGCCCTCCCACGGGGCGGGACAACGGATTATCTGCCAAACAACACCGAGCCCCATTTTGCATACCCAGGATCCCATGGCTGCAAACCCCACGATGCGCATTACACATCCTTCATGTGTGCGGGACTGGGATGTGGACGCCTTCTATGGACACGACAATCTGGGGATTTCTGTTCATATGTCCTGCATTTCATGGACAGGTATCATCAACCTTAAACACGCTGGTGGTGCATGTCTAGCTGTGCCGTAGTCACGGCTGACACTCTGTCTGGCCGATCTCAGCGAATCGAAGGTGTAAACGCAACTATTTTGGGTCCTACAATGGACACCGATGTGCATATGTAAAGTGTAGAACGTGTTGGACTGTCACCATCTGGCCAGTGGTTCTGACTGCCGCTGTATGTTCCCCAATCGTGGATGTCTGCTTGACTACCCATATTATGTATTACTTGGCCTATCTATATCCACGTGCCAGTAAGCGGAAATACAGCAAACCTTGCGTCCTGCCCATCTTCATAAACGACATTATTGAACATATATCGGCCAAAACAGACAATGACAAAAACGATAGACTCCACAGTCAAACGGTATGGAGCTCTTTCACCTACTAACATGGGGCATCGTCGAACCGCGAAATGCATTACATAGTTGTCCCTTATACACTTTCTTCAGAGTCAGTTTAAAGTCAAATAATCAATAAACCTGCTCATAGTTAAGTGGACAGTGCTACAAGTCCTGATTATGACGTGACATATACATATCAGTGTTGCATACATTACTTCATGGAAACAATAATACGACAACAATGTGTTAATATAAATACAATATTGGTCAATACAATCAGTATCTTGAAACATAGTTGATAATTGTTGTGAGTAAACCTTAGAATGTAGTGTGTTGATCAGGATATTTTATATCAATGTGTATAATTGTAGCATTACGATTCCAAAGCATGGAATCAGTAAGTACTATTTAAGCATATATTTTACAATTATGAATGTAAATGAGTGGAGGACACATCCTTAACCTTCCCTGCTTCCAGTGGATCACACACGCACATGCACTTTCGCATTTCTAATTGTGGGTTACGCAGGTACATGCATATCCGTATTCTGTTTATAAATGTTTACTGGGTCTGTGTGGTTACGTGTTTTGTGTTAGTTGTGACTATTCTGGTAACATATGTCTGATCCGGTTGACGGACGTGTGCAGAACGCACTTACAACTTTATACATGTAACAGTCTTTGCAGCATGGAAGCATACGTGCACGCGTTCACATCTATATGTTCCATAGTCGTAATTCAAGCGTGACTGCATTCACGTTTGCCAGTTACTGTGACCACTACACGTTAGCTGTTGGTGTCATTAATATGCATACCCATGGTACTTAAGTACATTTACATATCCCCGCAGTCACGCCGCGTCACAGGCATCCATTCTCCTGCTGGGAAAGGTGCGGTACTGCATGTTAAACATTCCTTATTCCCCTCGCTCATGGCCCAGGATGCATATGTCATGACCGCGGGGATGTTCAGATGACAGGTGCTTATATCCCCACGCATACAGGCCTTCGATTGTCAGGGTGTTGCTGTGGTGCTTTGGGTTTGGTCTTGTCCGCCCAGTGTACGAAACTGCCCTGACCGTGTACGAATGTTAGATGAGTCACATGGGCACGTTTTGTCCGTGTCTATGGTACCATGTCACCCCCAATTATTCATAACCGTGCGCCGATTGGCGGTGTACCCGTTGTAGATCTTGTTATACTAATTGCACACGGTCTGGTCGAACGGACCTGTTTCCATTACTAACCCTCGGTATGTATGACCTGTGTCACAATATTACATGGGTTTACCATTGCGTGACGGCTTTCACTGAGCCACAGACATGTCCGTTGCTTGGTTTGGGCCGGTTCCGCTGTGCTACACACATTTAACATGGCGGAACAGGTTGAACAGCTCAGCCACGGGGACATCGGGTTCTCCGTCGCTGTTTAGTATTGAATCGCTATGTGGAGTTTGTTTCACAAAGCGAGACAATGTCAACATTGGTAACGGACATCTCGGCGAAATGCGTCCGCACCGCTGGTGGCGATATGTCTGCGTTTGGGCAGTGGACAGGCATTATGCTGTGCCATTATGTCTGGGAATATATGGTTTCTTGCCATAGATGATATGCCATACTAGCAATGACCCGCGTCTGTGTGGGTACTGCTGTATTACCCACGGGAAGAGTGGCCTTAGGTTAAGTGGTGCCCTAGGCAGAAGTTGCCACTGCAACATCACCCGCTACCCCCCTCCTGGTCTACCTACACCAAACAAAGTCTGGAAAGGTGCCCCGAGTAGAGCAACGCCCTAGACGGCTGCCTACTTGGCCTATGCCTAAGGCTGGCTATGTGTGTGGTCCCTCGGGCATCGGACTCGAACGCAGCGCACGTCTGCCGTGGGTATGTCCAGCATTACCCACATCCAGCCATGGTGTATTGCCATGATGTTCCATGTGTACAGTGGTGCTGGTTACCATACATATGCCTTTCTCAAAAGCCGATTTCACACTTCTGAACACTACTGTGGTCTCCTTTAAGGCCCTGAGCCAGTGGTGAACATCACTCAAACCGCTGAATCACGTACATATGCCTTCCACCAGCACCTACAGGACTGCATGGATCAGGCAATCCCATACAAAACTGAGACTCTTTGTACCACAGACAAGCATGCAGTCTGGTGGACCCCAGCCATGAACTAGCTCTACAACGACAGGAGGTAGATACTACAAGTTAAAGTGGAATACTTGTAAGGTAACACACCCTTGCTCATTATATGTGAAGAACTACAAGCTGTCATGAAATCATCCAGGGGATATTCAACAGAGAAATTAACAAGGACTCAACAGACATTCATAAGTCCTTCTTTAGCTATGTTGGACACCTGGGAGGACACTCCCAGATATGCTCAAACCGGTTCAGAATGATGTGAAGATGACTGAACCTACACACATTGCCAGCATACTGGCTGACATGTTCAGTGCTAACAATTCCCCACATGGAGAGTTATCTATACCTGAGACTTGTAGATCCTGGAACATCTGTAACACACAGGTGGGAAATGCTGTCTCCAAGGCAGTCAACACAGCATCCATGGGACCAGATGGTGTCCCAGCTGTGTACTCCATGAACTCTATGGGGAATTAAACCCACACTTAGGACAGCTGTTTAATCTTAGCCTCACCTCAGGATGCACCCGAGTAGTAGCACAAGGCGACTGTAGTCACACTTCACATAGATCGTGCCTCCACTGACCCTGGTTATTACCATCCCATTAGCTTGACAAGCCTTATCTGCAAAGCCATGGAGAGGGATCATAATGGAACTCATAGATAAAGACATAGGGGACTCGCATACTTTGGATACAACCCAGTTTAGCTTGGTCAAAGTCAGATCATGCCTTTTACACGTGTTTGACTTTGTAGGATCAGTCACCAAGGCCATTGATGAGGGTAAAGCAGTCCATACAGCCTACCTCAACCTGGCAAAGGCCTTCGACACAATACCCCCCTCGGGTATCAGTGATAAACCCGTCATCTTAAACATATATCCCTACATCGCCATATGGGTTGCAAACTGGCTAAGTCACAGAACACACATGGTCATAGTTGCTGGCGCCATGTCATACTCACAGCCAGTCACAAGCGGTGCCCCATGGGGCCCAGTCCTGGGTCCACTATTTTTCAGCATCTACGTTTCCAAAGTACAAGCAAACACAGGGGGGTTATGGGTGACAATGTTTGCAGATGACTGCAAACTGGGTGCCATAGTCAGACACACATCTGACACAGATATCCTTCAGGAGTGCCTCACAGATGTGGATAAGTGGTGCCCGAGACATGGCCTACAGCTACATGCCAGGAAATGCATAGACATACCCTTCAGGAAGGACAAGGTTAACCCTAGCTACCATATAGGTGGCAATCCACTGAGCACAGAGGGAGTTACCAGGGATCTGGGGACCCGGGTTGTTGTTAACCGTCATAGATACACACGTTGCTAACGTAGTTAGGTAGACCTTCCACATTGCCCACATCATCATGAAGGGATTCACATCTAGATCAGGGGAGGTCATTGTCCCCTTGTACTCATCACTCATTAGACTTATGATTGGGTACAATGCCCCGTTCAGAATGTATGTGACCCGACACTTGCAGCAGCTGGAAAGGCACCAACAGTTCATCGACAAACAGATGCAGGGTCTCAGGAATATGTGTTATACTGACCAACTGAAAGAATTACAGATGTATACAGTTGCATACCACTTGCCCAGAGGTGACCTGTGCCTGGCATACAAGGCCATGTCGAACACAGATCTGATGAGTATGCTTCACCTAAAGAAGTTAGATCCCTCAGAACCACAAGGGCAGGTGACGTACACCTTGACACTGTCATTAATAGAACGTGTTGGTGGGACAGATTCATCACCCAGACACTCACTATGCTGTGGAACAACATCCCAGTACATGTGAGGGCAGGCACCTCGCTGGCCTTCTGTTAGTATTTTGACATGGATGTCTGAATTGATTTATTTAAGTAACCTTCTAAATGAATATTTACATTACCACATTGTGAATCTTTACATTTCGTTGGTCTATTTTACATTAGTCATAATCATACGGTTTATCTGTGTATATTATGGTTCATTTATATTACTAGGTGTCTGCAGTTCTTTTAATATATTGGCACAGTCCGTAGAACATATATTACACAGTCAGACATTTGGAAAACATTATGTTGGTTCATCTTTCATATATATACATATATTTCTATTCCTCTATGAAGAATGTACCTTTCGAAGCAATGTCTGATGTCCTCACTGTGTGGAATCTGTAACCCAAGTAAAGTTTGTTTGCTTGTTTGCCTTTAAGGCATGTAAGTAATACCTAGCACATCTAATTTACTGACCAATTAAGGGTTTTACATGTAGTAGGTTGGACTGCATTGTATGTATTCTGAATAAGTCTGCTTATGAAGCAGACGAAAAGAGCTTCAATAAACTATGGTGACTGCATTTAATTCCTGGTGTGCTCTGAGTGGTCACTGACGGTGTCTACAGTACCTCGTCTTTGCTTTGGACTTCATCGGCTGGTTGTCTGTGTTTGTTGTATGGGGAATGTCAAGTGTAGTCCCTATGTGTATTACTTGTGTAATGCCTTACTACGGCAGTGTAATTCCACCGGGTTTGCAGTTATGGGTGCCATCTTAGTCATACGCTTGTCCATCCATGTGAATTGCCTACTGGACACTGCTATATGGCTGTACACATTTCACACCTGCATTTTGCAATCTCCGGTAGATGGTTTGCATTATTAGCGGAGAGTAAGGCAGGTGCTACGCACACATCCCTCCCACGGGGCGGGACAAAGGATTGCCTGCGAAACAACACCAATGCCAGATTCTACATACCCAGACTCCCTTGACTGCAACAGTCGACATGTGTGCGGGACTGTGATGTGGACCCGGCACCCTGGGTATTTCTGTGCATGTGTGCTGCATTTCATGGACAGCTATCATCAACATTGAACACGCTTGCGGTGCATATGTGTACCTGTGACGTGGTGACGACAATGAGATCACGTGAGTAATGCAGGAAGCTAGCAGGCATTCCATGAATGGAATTTTTGGGTCCTACAATGGACACCGATGTGCATATGTCAAGTTAGATGTTGCTGGACTGTGTCCACCTGCCCAGTGCTTTTCACTGCTGGTGTATGTTCCCCAATCGCGGATGTCTGTTTCACTACCCAGTCTACATGGTGCTACATAACCAGGTGATTTAGTACTGTGAACAAATGACATACATCCAAAGATGCTGGTTAGCAACTGCTTCATATAAACCTCAGACATCCCAATGGGACATATCCGTCACCGTATTTCCAATATAACACCATCGGAACATGTTGATTACCTATGTTTTCATTTAACCATGTTGTCTTCATAGGTGGGAATGCCATAGTTTACATATCCTACTTGACATTGTGTGTGTGCCATTAGTATGTGTTCCACAGGTCGCACATCTGTTCCGCTGTACGGTAGCAGGTGCTCCTCATTCTGTTGCTGGCAGATTGAGTGCTGTGTACGCCGGTGTTGGCACGACGGTCCGGCTTTGTATGTGGAATGTCAACTGTAGTCCCTATGTGTATTTCCTGTGTTATGCCTTACCGCGGCTATGTAATTTACCCGGGTTTGCAGTTGTGGGTGCCATCTTGGCCATACGGGTGTCCATCCATGAGAATTGCCTACTGGACACTAGTATAGGGCTGTACACATTCCACACCTGCATTTAGCATTCTCCGGTGGATGGTTTGCATTATTAGCGGAGAGTAAGGCAGGTGCTACGCACACATCCCTCCCACGCGGCGACAAAGGATTGCCTGCGAAACAACACCGAGCCCAGAGTCTACATACCCAGAATCCCTTGACTGCAACAATCGACAGTACCCATTACACATCCTTCATGTGCGGGACTGTGATGTGGACGCAGTTCTATTGACCCGGTACTCTGGGTATTTCTGTGCATCTGTGCTGCATTACATGGACAGCTATCAGCAACATTAAACACGCTTGCGGTGCATATGTGTACCTGTGACGACAATGAGTTCAGATGCGCATTGAAATAAGACATTATTCTGTTCTTTCCACAATTTTTGGGTCCTACAATGGACACCACTGTGCATATGTAAAGTGTAGAGCTTGTCGGACTGTGTCCTTGTGAGCAGTGGGTTTCACTGATGCTGTGTGTTCAGCAATCGCGGATGTCTGCTTGTCTACCCATACTGTGTAGTGCTACAGGAACCATGTCTTCCGACACCAGAACCCAATGGTGTACATCCAATGTTGCAGGTTAGCAACCACTTTCATACCCAGCGGTCACGATTGGGTGGTATTGCCACTTTATTATCGGAACAACACCTCCAGACTGTGTACATCACGGGAACTTTAGGCCAGTCTTACCGGCCATTTGCAATTGTAATTAGCACACGTGTCAATACATGTATGATAAGACATATTATCATGCAGAAGTTAATCTATGTTATTTGGACATTGGCTTCTGCTATTGGCATCCGTTGCTGTGAGTGTTGCCAGTTACCATACACATTGCTTGCTCAGAGGCAGACTACACAATTCTGCACACTACTGTGGTCTCCTTTAAGGACCCTGAGCCAGTGGTCGACAGTACTGCAGCCACTGCATCAATCACATTTGCCATCTACCAGTACCTACAGGACTGCATGAACCTGGCATTCACTTAACCAACTGTGGTTCATTGTACCAATGCCAAGCATCCAGTGTGGTGTACCCCAGCCATACACAGGATGTACAACACGAGGAGGTGGCTACTACAAGGTGGAGCAGACACCTTGTGAGGTATGACACCCTTGGTCATCATATGTGTAGAGTTACACACTGTCGTGCCATGGTCAGGGCACATTCCACAGATATACCTACATGGACCTGGCTGACAATCATACCACCGTCAGTTGCTATGCTCAACACCTGGGAGGTCACTCCCACATATGCTCTGACTGGGTTCACAAAGAGGTGGAGTTTACTCAACATACACACATTGCCAACAAACAGGCTGACAAGTCCAGTATGGACATCTCCCCCACACATGAGGAGATGTCTGTACCAGCGGTTTGTGGTCAACAAATGTTCTGTGACACACAGGTGGGACATGCTCTCTCCAGGGTAGTGGACATAGCATCCATGAGACCAGCTGGTGACCCCACTGTGTACTCCACTATCTCATTGAGGTATTAGACCCACAGTTAGGACAGCTATTTCTTTGTAGCCTCACCTCAGGTAAGGTACCCAGGTTGTGTCGCATGGCAACTGTAGTCCCACGTCACAGGGCCAATGCCTCCACTGAGCCTGGTTATTACTGTCCCATTCCACATCAAGAAGGCCTTGAGTTGTTTGAAATTTGTCTTAACAAACATAGCAGTTATAGCAACTCTGAATGTAGATTGTTGACACAGATGCTGGAATTAGTTTTAGAAAATAATTTTATTTATTTTAACAGTCAATATTACAGACAAAAAAATGGTGTTGCAATGGGGGCTAAATGTGCCCCTATTTATGCCAATTTGGTCCTGGCAGCATGGGAGGAAGAACATGTTTTTACTAGTATTTATTGGAGTAACATTCTGATTTATTTAAGATTTCTCGACGATATCTTAATTTTTTGGAAGGGGTCTGAAATTGAGCTCAAAGAATTTATTACATATATTGGTCTAACGACTAGTTTTTTGAAATTTACTAGTCACACTTCTTTTGAAAAGATCAATTTTTTAGATATCACAATCTCAATTCAAAACGACAAAGTAGAATCTAATATTTACCGGAAAAAAACTTACTCCAATTCATTTTTACATTTTGACAGTAGCCACCCGAATCATCAGAAAACAAATTTAGTAAAGGGTCAGATGGTGAGGCTGTCAAGATTAGTGAGTAGTGAAGAGACCTTTTCAAACGAACTTACTATATTGAAAAATATGTTCACTTCTAGAGCTTATCCAGAGGAGTTGGTATCAAGAATTGGTAATAGCATAAAAAGTAATAGATTAACACTATATAAACCTATTATACACTACGGATTACCATCCAAGGATGCATTTAATGTTAGGAATGTTGGACACGACACTTTTGTTATCCCGTTCAATGAAAAATCTCAACAAATAGTTAAAGTGATGTATGATTCATGGAATATTATTACAGAAATTAACGTTGATTTGGGGAATATTCTCGGGAATAAACCAAAATGCACTTTTAGTAAAGGGAGAAGTTTAAAGAATTTGTTTGAGAAACCCTTACACAATGAAATGAACATGAGATCTAAAATGTATAAATGTGGTGGTTGTCGTTCATGTAGATTTATCAATAATGGACCATATTTATCTATACACAATTATGAAAAAACAATTAGATGTCCAGGAGTTTGTGATTGCAACACTTGTATGGTTGTTTACGCTGCTACTTGTACAAGTTGTCAGGCCTTCTATATAGGAAAAACACATAGAAAATTAAAAACTCGAATTATTGAACACACCAGTGACATTAGGATAAAGAAACAAACAAGTGCCTTATATATTCACAGTACGGTGTGTGTTAATTTCAATAAGTTTATATTTTTTGTAATAGATAGAATACCACAATTTAAGTTGTACAATGGGGGCGATATTAAGACTTTGTTGGAAGCCAAAGAATGTATTTGGCAATTAAGATTAAACGCCAACAAGTGGCCTGGTATCAACGACCAAGTCTCCATTACAAGTATATTGAAGTTAAAATCACAAATCATTTAGAAGTAAATCACACACCTACAACGTTTTACATACTTTTTTCATATATATTTTATATATATATTTTTATATATATTTTTTATATATATTTTGTATAGATTTTTTATCTTTACATACATTTTCCATACATACATCACAAAAGAGTTTAGTTAAGTAGAGATTTACGAATTAAATGCATAATATACACTTTGTAAACAATTTTAACCTTTTGTCATAAACTTGTTAAAAAATTTCTTCATTCCAATTTTTAACATGTCTTATTTAGTTTATTTATATATTTATTATATTTAATATTTACTGTAAACACGTTTACTATGTCAATTCATCAGTGTATAACTTACTCAAATTTGTTTAGTAACATAAAAACAAAATTTACTCAAATTTGTTTAGTAACACAAAACAAAATTTAAATAATAAGTTTTATCTAGTTTATTTATATATTTATTATATTTAATATTTAATATTTATTGTAAACACGTTTAGTATGTCAATTCATAACTATATAATTTACTCAAATTTGTTTTGTAATATAAAAACAAATTTATACAATATGTCTATGTTAGTGTGAGGATTTGTTGCATGAACAAAAAACTCAAAAGTTTATAATTAAGTGATATATGAGTTAAAACTCTTGACTATTGTTTTTACCAGTATTTCAGTTTCTATTTGTATGTCTACTTGTATTCTGCATTTATTGCTAATGCGGAACAAACCCTTCGTTATTGAGTGTTGATTGACTTAATCAAGTAATTAAAGCATTAGTATTTAAGGGACGTTCTAGGTTAATATAGTTGTACTCTGATGATGCCCTAACATGGAAGGGTGAAAGCTAAGTACTGCTGTTATAACTGTTTTACTGTTTTCGTTGTGGTCCAGTTTTGTTCCGAATAAAGAAGATTTTGCACCAAGATCTAGGAGTCAAGGTTCTGATTGTTGCTGCTTACTATTACTGTCCCATTACCATGAGGAGACCTATCTGCAAAGACATGGGGAGGAATCATACTGGCTCGTATATGACTGCATAGGGGACATACATACTTTGCATCCAACACGGTTTGTCTTGTTCAGGGGCGGTTCATGCCTTTAAAGCATGGGTGAAATTTTCGGGACAGTCACGAGGCCATTGATGGGGTGTTGCAGTCCATACAGCCTACCTCGACCTGGCAAAGGCCTTCATCACATTACCCCCCTCAAGTATCGTTGATAAACCCATTGGCTGGGATGTGGACACGTACATCACAGAATGTGTTGGAAACTGTCTATGCGACACAACCCACATGGTCATAGTTGCTGGCAGCATGTCAGACCTACTGCCTGTCGCAGGTGGTGTCCCACGGGGCCCTTCCATGGGTCCACTCCTGTCATACATCTACATTTCCACGGTACAGGCACACACAGGGGTTTTGTGGGCAACATTGTTTGTAGATGACTGCAAAACAGGTGCCATAGTGGGACGGACATCTGACACAGATATCCTTCAAAGGGGCCTCCCAGATATGCATATCTGCTGTCAGAGACATGTCCCACAGCTAAATGCTAAGTAATGCAACATCATACCTGTGGAGAACTACTAGGTCACCCCTGTCCAGCATATAGGTGGCTGTCCACTCAGCACAGGGGTGATTACCAGGGATCAGGGGACAGAGTTTGTCGGTCACCATTCATTCAACACACACGTTGCTATTGTGGTTGTGTGGGACTTCTACATTGCCCACCTGTTTGTGCAGGGATTCACATCTACAGCAGGCTAGGTCATTGTCTCCTTGTACCCATTACGTGTTACACCTATGATTTACTACATTGCCCCATTCAGACTGTATCTGACCATACACCTACAGCAGCTGGGAAGCCCTCATAGGTTAATTGTTGTACAGATGCAGGATGACATCATTTTGTGTAATGCTGTCCCACTTGTAGGACCCCTGCCACATTACGTCACATACCTGCTGTTTAGTGTTGACCTGTGCCTGACATACGAGGCCATGTCAACCCATATGTCATGTGTATGCTTCACCTACTGTATCTGCATCCCTCAGAACCACTAGGGCAGGTGACATTTACCTTGTCACGGTCATTAATGGGATGTGTTTGAGTGACACATATCACCCAGACACTCATAATGCTGTGGATCTACATCACAGTACATGTGAGACAGAGATCCTTCCTAGCCTTGTTCGCGGGTATGTTGTCCGTTGGATGGAGAATTGCAGGTATATGCCAGGGATTACATCATTATCACTGCTTGACGGAGGTACAGCAAAATCATGAGTATTTTATCTGAAGCACAGAAGGTTGGCAAAGTCATCCTAACTATGGTGTAGTGTTATGGCTGAACCTGGGACGATGGCCTACCCTGTACCTATGGTCATATGAACCTATATTCATAGTTTGTCACATTTACAATTGCCTATCCCCTATACTCTTTCTCCAGTGTATATTTCTGTGGCACATGATTGTCCTCTGTATTACATGCAGGTATGCTGTGTACAGTGCACATACGTCACAGTTGATGACAGTGTATCTGTGTCCCTAACACTGTGATACTGAGGACTACCACACATCCTTCACAACATTACATGCATATGTCCATTCTATTCTTCTTTGGCCTATGGGGGGTGTTAAGGCAAACATTACACAAGTCCCTGTTTGTGCATGCTTCATGTTGGTGTTTGACCAGGCTCCGTTGCAGTCGTGTGTTGGACAGTAGTGTTTCTGTGTGTTTGCCATGTGTTTTATTGCGGTACATCTGTGGGAGTTGTGGTTGGCACATGTTCCTCTTTGCAGGGACACCCATCCTGGGGTTTGTGTCATGCATCTGCACTTGGCACCTGCCATATGTCCTGTACTATTCCCACAGTCGCCTTCATGCACTACTACTGCGTGTTACTGGCTGTTTGTATGTGGTACACATGGACATTGTGATGGTTGGCTTGACCTATTCCCATGCTAGAACGTACACACCTGTCAATTAAGTTGTTTAAATCAAACTGTAACACTCATTCATATTTTCAAAATGACAGTCAATAACACAGGAAGCTGAGATTAATAACGTTTTACTACTGTGCAGCAGGAGGCAAAGAACTATGCAGTAAAAGTGTAGACATTTGTTGTACTCTGTACATGTTACATCTGTATGAGCATTGTGTATACTATCATCTTTTGCACACATTAATGATGTGGTCTGTCACAAGGCATTTACATCGCTAGAGTCCACAACGTTGTATTCCTACAACAGTGCTCAGGTAATGCTTATTAAATGTTTTCCCATGAGGATAGCACAACCTTGCGAGCCACATATTCCATTAGACTGTACTTCGGTAAATTCTGCTCTGTCACGGTTCCAACACTGTTCAGATCCGGTCCTCACTCCATTTCCTACTAGGTTCCTTTGTCTCTCTGCTGAGCAGCTGTACTCTGTGTTACAGCTCACAAGACTATCCTCCTCAGTGGAAGGATGACAGATATACCTGTACATACATGTATTATTCTCTAACCGAGCAGATGACTAATGCTGAATGACATACACCTGCTGCACTGGTTACTGCTAGGGTCAGGGTTCAATCACACTGCAGCTACACTACAGGCAATTACATGCATGATAAGCTCTACTGCCATATTGTAAGATAGAATAATATGCATTATACACTATTTGCTTCTAAAGTTGCACGTCATATATATGTTTAAATATGTATTTTGCTAACATTCTCCCTCCTTTGATTGCTTCTATTCTATCCAGAAACATATACAACATTATTTCATTCTAGCCTCTTCCTCTCTGGAACGTTTAACTAGGCAAGTAATATGTTGTACATTTCAAGAAGGATTGCATTTTCTATTGACAAATACCACTACAGGTCTTGATACATAGTCTCGGTACAGATATGTCGCCAGAGTCCCTGACTAATACTTACATGCAAAGTATCCCGCAATAGACACATGCTCCCAATATGAGCAGAACAACACAAATGGCAATCATGATATTCAGTATGACTGACCCCATCCACCAAATGGTTTGTGGAAATGGTTCGATCACTGGGTTTGGGCCTGGTTCCGCCATGGATGACACCTGCTGTATTACCTCTAGGTAGGCGTTGATTTTGTTTTTTTCATGTGGTAGTTGGACACAGCGATCTTCTTTAATAAGCGCCAAGACCAATTCTCGGCCACGGTGCAGTCGCGCTATTACATTTTGTGACACAACAGTTCTCATTGCATCCAGTTCATCTGTCACAAGTTCAAGAGCGGAAAGTCACATTCATCATCCCTCCGACAGGTTTTGATAACTTCCTCTGTTCCCTGATTGATTTCACTACTCCACAAGCTGGGAGTGTTCCAGCCCAGGTTATGACGCTGTCACACAAGTCCATATGAATCGGTATTCCTTTATCTCTTGCAGAAGACTGGAATGTCAGAACAGCTTCCATTTCACCCACTGGATTACTAGGTTTCTCGACTGTGTTCCCAGTTGAGCTATATGTGTTATAGTTCGTTTCGCACCCAGAGGCAATTGTGCAGTATGTCATGTGACTGGAGCCAGATAACCCAAATAACAACTGCCGGACCAATTCCCAGGTAACCATTGATATGCTTTTTCCCACAAACAACATAACAATATTCTACTTTACTACTGATGCGGGTTACCTCTGCATGTAACATTTTCCTGTCTCTAACAGAGGACTGTTTATACAATTCAGGATGTTTCTGCACATCCTTCCACATTGTTCTCATGATGTTTCAATACAAATAATGAATGGTGCTACAAGTAGTACTGTGATCTTTGGCTGTTATATGACATTCGTAAGACACAGTTATGTTACAAATACTCCCACAAACTGAAACTGTATCATGTTTATGATAACATACAATTCCTTTTGTGTAACAGGTAAGTACAGTGCCACGTTGTCCTGTGATCTCACAGAACCTGTATCAAAGTGTAAATATTCACAAGTCTCAATCTATCCCCAAGGGGACAACATGCATCGGAAGTCCTCCATATGATGTACATATGGCAGTACAAACACAGCAATTTAAAGTGTTCATAGTCTGTATATGCACACGTCATGCCTAGGTATTTGTTGAAGTGTGGAAGACACTCTGTGGCCAGTTCATCACGTATCAGTATTTGTATCCGTGTAGTTATGTGCAGGTAAGGTCCCAGCAAATGTAAAGTAAACACAAACATGGTTAATAGGTGTATAATCATTAGGACAGCAAACAAAAATGTCTTTGGGGTTGCTTTGTATTGTTATACAGTCTTGCCAGGGTGATTCAGGCTCTATGGTATATCAGCTACAAGATGTCAATCAGACTTGATATCCTTTACCGGTTTGAAAAATGTGAGGTGGACCCAGGACGACCTCTCTGCAAACTTTACTGCAGTAGGCATTGCCAACAGGAGCTGGTACAGACCTTCACACTTTCCACTTGCCAATAATGTTCTTTGGATAACAGTGACATACACACAGGATACTGGTGTCAGCTATGCATCCGTCTTCGTTTGCTCTTTATCTGTAAAGACTTTAACTGAAGAACAGTGTTATTGGTTAACAATCCTCTCATGTCACCTGCTAATGAGCCATCGACCTCGGCTCTGCAGGCATGACAGCCTTCCACTCTGGCACATGATATGCCATTCCACATATTACTTGGTGCGTGCAGCACTTTACATTTGGAACTGTTGTCATGCTCAGCAATGCTAGAGGTAGACAGCACATGTAACTCGTCTGGATGTCACCCACCAACCTCCTCTACTTATTTCTCGATCCCACTTTACGGCACCAGCAGTCATGCTGACTGTGGGTTGTACATGCAATTTACATTCATGGAAATACAAAATAATCCCCAGGTTGCGTGATTGTCTGGTTCACTACATGTGTTCTATTGTCACTGTAGCTTCTTTACAGCATGCCAGATCTAGGGATACTTTATTTTACTGGCACCTTTGCCACTGCTGCTGCATCCAGATTGATGGTTGGGAATGCTTCTACCCATTATGATTATATATATGTGTAATCACTAAACAGTATTTGTTCCCTTCACATTTATTCAGATGTATGAACTCCATACAAATAGTACGGAACAGTTATGGTGGTGTAGGTAAACTCACTCCCTTCGGTTTAAATGCTCCCTGTGCATGATATCTACTGCAAATGTGACACGCTGCTCATGATGTTTGTATGTGGTTCGTAATTATGCATGTTAGGGTATTCTGTTAACCAAATGTACCATCCCCTGTTGAGACATGTCTTTACCCATGGCTCCACAAAGCCGCATATCTGAATACATTAGCCGTTAATATTGGCTTTATCACTGTGGATATGTGCAGTCCGTGTTCAGGGATTGCTCCTCGTCATACCCACGTCGGCTTTTCTGCTTTCGTAGTTGATGTTTGCATTGTTTGTAAAATTTCTACATCTAAACTGTCTGAGGTTTGTCATTCCTCATTCACACAAACACTTTCCAACTGTGAGGCTGCTTGTTTTGCAGATGCATGAGCTCATGCCTTACCTTTCCTACTGTTATTCTGTTGCTTTCTATGACCTGCACATTTACAATTACCTACTTTAGTGGGTAACTGAATGGAGTCTAATGCATTCAAGATCAATTGCGCATGATTAATCGGTTTACCGGTGGATGTTATCATTCCCCTATTCTTCCACTGCTGCTCATAAACATGCACTGTACAGACAACATACTGACTATCGGGACATATGTCCACACATCAGTTTTCCGCTACGGTACAAGCACGTGTTAAAGCTATCTATTCTGCTGCTTGAGCAGACACGTTATGCTGCAGGGTTTGGCCATCTACAATCTCATTATCAATAACTACTGCATACCCTACTTGATTCGTTCCTGTTGGACTCTGTCTACATGATCCGTACACATTAATTGTCACCTCTGCATCATCTAAGGGTATATCAGTGATATCATGTCTGTGTGTAGTTATTTAATCCATTTCATATAGGCAACTGTGTGGTGTGCCATACACAGGTGGCGGACGGACGTTGATAGGTTTCATGTTGTACAACGTTCAATCACCATATGAGGTTGACTCAGTGGTATGGTCAAACAAGACAAATGTCTAGCACGGGTCAGGAATGCTATCTTCTCTTGCAGCAGACTGATCGCAACTGCATGACACATTCTCACAGTGAGAGGGTGGTCTAGTAACATTAAGGCCGGGCCTGTACTGCCATGGGTGCTACAACAACTGCCTGTACACAATGTGGCACTGACCATGCCACAGTGTCCAACTGCAATGAGTAGTGAGCTATGTGGCGTTGCTTACTTCCATGTTGTTGCATCAAGACTGGCGTCATATATCTCCGCTTACAATCTACAGTCTGACAACATGTGTTATGATTATTCAGGAGACCTACTACAGATGTTGAAGCTATCAATCGTTCTAGTCTGCGAAAGCTGTTTCTGCTACTGTAATCCAGTGTAGTATGTGTTGTGCTGCCATAGGTGTATTAAATATTAAGGCAGACAATACAGCGGATTCAAAGCATTGTTTGGTAACCAGCTTTGACAAATGTTAGTCGGCCCAGACAGGACTTCATTCCCTTCTTGTTAGTTGGCTTGTGTGCTTATGAAATTGCTACCGTCCTATCGTAATGTGATGTTCTACCCTACTTGGATACCACATATCCCAGGTACTTGACCTGTATTCTCTGTAGTTGCAATTTATGCTTGCTTACTTTATGTCCCTGTTCTGCTGAATATCTGAATAATGCTATTGTATCTTCCATACATTGCTGCTGGGTAGGGGCCACAAGCAGAATATCATCCACATAAAGTAGAACTTGACTGGCGTCCGGAGGAGTTAACATCGGAATGTAGCTAGCCATCTCCTGTGGAATATCGTTGTACTTTCACAGTATCCCCGCGATAGCCGGGTATGGCTGTATCTGTTACCCTGAATGTACATACAAAGCAATACGGACTATCTGGATGTATAGGTATTGCAAAGGAAGCATAGCTTATATGTACCACGGTAAGATACTTCTGTGGCGTGTTCATAGCATTGAATATAGTGTGTGGGTCTGGCACCATCACTACCCTAAGTATTATTACATGATTTACAGCTTGTACATACTGTACCATCCGCCATTCCCCCTTTGTTTTCCGATCAGAAGATACAGGGGTATTGCATGGTGAATAGCGATTACTTTGTAGATGGGGAATTCCCTCTGTGACTTTACAGATATCTTCTGGTGTCCACGGTCTATACACTACAGGGGTTGGGTCCTGGCCTTCCTGTCCTGCATGAGGGTTCGGTACTTCAATTAATTGACAGATATCCTCACTCTGTTCTAGTGACTGTCTTCTTACTCGGGTGTCCCTAGGTATGTTCCGACTTCGGGATGTGGTTTCAATAGCTTCTGTTACATTTGGTGGATTGTGCTACCTCTGTTGCCACAGGATAGCGTGGGGACTAGCCTGCCTCCCGCTTCATATCCTGGATGTGGTATCGGTGGTGGTAGGGTGTTGTGGGGGGAGGGCTATCGGTACTACTGTATTATGATCTTCTCTGTGTAATGCATGATGCTTTGACATTTGTAGTGTTCTGTTCCCTTCAGTTCACTACCTCAATCCACCTATGTGCATAGCGGATACCCAATTGTCGCTGTTTTGTCGCCTGCACATCTTAGGGCTGCCACCTTTTCAAATGCACAATGTGGGACATTAGTGTTACATAGCGTGTAATTTTCCAGGAAAAAGCATACCCACGGCCAGTACATAGGACAGGATTTCACTTTTGCCAGGAGAGCGACCAATTGTTGTAGCATTTCAGTTGCTTATTCTGTTTATTATGATATTTTGTTGTTCCAGATACAAAATTACTGTTTTATGCTACCATTTTGAAATATATCTGGGAAATGTTTGTCCTGAGATATCAAGACATTTGCCATTTGTTCGGTTTGTTTGCAGGACACAACTGGCCAAGAGGGACTGTCCCTCTCAGGGTGGAACAGGTGTTTACCGTAGAACATGTGCATCACATTTTCAGGGATTACAATGTTTCAGTAATGATATTTTGTGTAATATACCATCAATGTCATATTTATTACCCCATTTTGCTGGATAACTCACATTATGTGCTCTCTGCGATTGCATATACTTCCGTCACCCGTCAAACGCGGATCACATGATCTGTTTCTTCAATAATCTCCCATATCCTCTACGACTGCTCACGACCCTTCTCTCATACCACGTGGTGTCTCCTTCCCTGTATCCACTGTAGTGTCTACAATGACTATTTACTCTGCTGTGTGTTCCCCTGACCTATGTTCAGATTTAACAGTATTTGGATAGGTCTTTGACCGCTATCACAACTGTTAACAGAAACACAATGTAGTCTGGTCCCTGATCTACAATAGAGACAAAGAGGCAAACACTCCTTACCTGAGCCTCCTGTTTAAGGCTGCACGATTTCTTCTTGGGATCCAGTTTTCCGCTTTTCAGCCACAGATCAGACAGTAAACAGCCTCTTTACACACAACAATTCAGTCGGAGGTCTTTTCATTCAAGAAGAACCATTTAGGCAAATTCTCCTGCATAGATGTCTAACCAGCCATGCACTCTGACCTGTAGCTTACCAAGGGAATTCGGATTACAAGGATCACAATGTCAAATAAGTTGTTAAAACCAGACTGTAGTTATCAGTAGGCTTTTCTAAGTGACAGTCAATAACACAGGAGGCTCGGGTTCAGAAAGTTTTAGTAGTGTACACAGACAGGCTAAATCATATACAGTCCAAGTATGAGAGTTTTGTCTGACTCTATACAGTAAGCAGTTTCTTTATATAGTGTTTACAATCAGCTTTTGCCCACCTTACTGACGTGGTCGGTCACAGGGCATTTCCATCACTATGGTCCACAATAGTCTATACATACGCGGGTGCTGGGGTCGTGCTTTTAAAATGTTTTCCCATGAGAATAACACAGCCTTGCAAGGCACCTTGTCAATTACACTGTCCTTCTGTGATTGTAACTGTTTCAAGGACCCTAGACTGTTCCGATACAGTACTCAGTTAATTTCTTAATACGTTGCTTTGTCTCTCTGGTAAGGAGTTGTACTGTTATCTTCGATTGAGCTCACAAGGCCATCCTCCTCAGAGGAAGGGGTGATGTTATGCATGTACATACATTTATTGTTCTGTAACCCAGCAGATAATTAATGCTGACAGACATAAGCCTGCTGTACTGGTTACTGCCAGGATCAGAATTCCATCACACTACAGCTTAGCTTCGCCAATTACATGCAGGCTTACTTCTACTGCCATATTGTACGGTACAATTTAATGCATTATATAGTATTTCGAGTCTAAACTGGCACTTCATATGTGTTTCTATATATATTTTTCAAACACCATCCATCCGCCATATGCATGTTGTTCCGTCCTTTACCTTGACCATGTGTATTTGGCGTCCGCAACGCTACTCTCCACATGTGATGTCCCACCTTCCCCTTCTTTGCCTGTAGCACCCTGTTAGGACGTCCTGTTTTGATAGGCACGTGTTCCGCTATATGTGATCGACTTCACTGCATAGCTAAACATCGATGCCGTGGTTCAACAACCCGACTTGTCCACATGTGTACAGTTATGTGCACCGTGTCGTATGCAAACCTATATGGTTTTACGTGTACATACCACATGCGGGATGTACACATTCTGCAGACACATTCACATGCAGCCATTTACATATCTGTACCTGAGGTGGGTTGGTGACATGTGGGGTACGTATTTGGCCGTGTGGCATTGCCTAACACAAACATCTTACCACATTTCAGGTATGCACATTGTGTGTGGGTGTATAGCTGCACACGGATGCTAGCAGGTTAGGGTGCACAGGTGTACATGGGTGGGACTGACATGTACAATGAGGCTATTGTGTATTACATCTAAATGCATGGGTTCTGCTTCTGGATATTACACTTCAACATCATGCATCCAGTGTATGCGACAGAGACGTTGCTGGGTGTGGGATATGTTGCTGTGCACATGTTTGCCTGTGTTTAAGGTAGCTTGATTCCTTACTGTTGTTATGTCGACACAGCTACCCGGCTATGTACTCTCACAACTGCTTGTGACCATTATGGTTGGCACCTTTTCCAATGCCCATAGTGGGGCATGTTATGTGGAAACTTGAATTTGCAGGACTACACATACCCACGGCAAGTGCAGTTGACAGAACTTCACTTGTTTGCCATACTATAAAGCTTATTCTGTAAGCATTTGGGTTCCTTATTCATTTTCTTATGCCATGCATGTGTTTCATATACAAATGTATATGTTTTATACTACTATTACATGTATATTGCGGAATATTTTTTGGCAGGATCTGAGGTCATTTTCCATTTTTCCGATTGTTGCAGGGACACAACTGTCCAATCAGGGACTGTCCATGGCACATTGGGACAGCTGGTAACCCTGGTGACCATGCCCATGTCGCTACTGGGGTTGCCACCTTTTCCAGTTTCCAAGCTGGGATATTTCCGGGACTCACATCTGACTTTACAGGCCGACACATACACACGGTCACTATATAGCATAGAACTTCACTTGTTTGCCTAAGTAGAAGCTTATTGTTGTGGCAATTTGCTTGCTTATTCTGTTTCTTGTGACATTTAGGTATTTCAGTTACAGAAATAACCAATTCATGCTACCATTACATTAAATCACGGGATATCATTATGTCCTACAATCTTAGCACATTTGCCATTTTAATATCGTTTTTCGGGACACAACTGCCCATAGAGAGACTGCCCCACCCAAAGTGGGACAGGTGGTGACCTTAGTCGCTGCTCCTATAATAGCGCGGCGGCTGACATGCTGCTGTACACCTTCTCTGAGTGTAACCACTGGCGGTGCATTGCGGGACAAACAGCGGTCTTATCGCATTATCCTTTGCTCCTTGGATGGGTACACTTAAGCCTTCGTGGCTTGTATTTGCTTCTCCATTTATTTGGGATGGGTACTATGCTGCATACTCGTCGCGTTTCATTCTGCCACGGACCTGGCTGCTGCCATTACTATTATGGGCGGACCGTGGCTGTCAGCACATTAGGTTGCTCACCTCATGCCGGCTTAGACCGCCTCCAGGCGCATCTACCTGGGCTCGCTCACGTACACTACGCCGTGTCTGTGGTTGCGGTGCACTCTCATTAATATGCATATGGCTACTGCGCGGCTATTCACTGCACAGCGGAGCAGACCTTACCGTCGGCCTTGCGCCCGAGCTTCATGAATCCGGGGACTGTGTGATACCACTTGTGATATGTAACAGCCGTACTCCATCCTCTGTTCCACAGGTCTAAGCTGTCCTCCTCCACTCTGCAGGAAAAAAATATCACAGATTTCAAACAGGCATCAAAACAAACAGTCCAGATAGTGAGGGATAACAGTTTAAAGATATGAATGAGACACACAATAAAATGTGTCAGGACTCTATGAATTATGTATACAGCAGATAATATGCTAATATGTTTAAGCCCAACACTGCAGCTCTACTTCCACTTATGCAATCTGTTATTAATGATACTCTGAACATGCTATGCATAAACAACCATATGAAAGTAAACTGCTAAAGCTTTATTCTTATCTTTTTTTTGGTCCACTTCTTTAATGACAAATAAAACCCTGCACATCCAGGTAGAACCTTTTACATACTTTCAATATCAAATGTATTCACAATAGCAACATTCAAACTTTCTACTATATAACATTCCTCTTCCTTTTTTTTTTAATTTTGTTAGTTTTTAACATCTAGGGGATTATATCCAAAACTCATGGTATCGTATGGTTGGATCACAGTGCAACCTAGTCTGTTTATACTTATCATTGCTTGTTTATACTCATTAATTTCTATATAAAATTCTTAAGTCCTTTTGAACCTTACCACCACCACTATTCAGCTGCCACTTGGTGACCTACCTTACTTTTAATTGTTTGAATTAGTCCGTAGCACTACTAGTCCCACCACCAGTCAGACATCCAAGGGAAAATAATCAGCTCTGCATTCCTACAAGTCTAGTCACTTGGACATATTCTTCACAAAAGGGGCTGAACTGCCTGAACACCAGGTTATGTGATGTCAAGTATTCTAGATTTATTTCATGTCAAACTCCCCTCTCCCTACTGCACCCAGTGCTCTACTTGTTAAGTTGCTAATGATTTTGTGGTGGACTTGTTGGAAGCACAATACACCAAGTCAAAGCAGTCTGCTCCAATGCTACCTTTCTGACAACCTTTGTCACTGGCGCCATATGATCTGCTCTATGACTGGAGATGTCTTCACCCAATCAGTGAATTTCCAAAGCATAAAACATTACAGAATCTCAAATATCACTCAAAAGACATGTTTTATTTTTCAATCTTCTCTTATCAGTCTGTATGTATTGTGAGAGAGATATAGTATGGTAATGAATGTATTCTTAACAGAATGTCATAATTGTCATTCCATGTTTTCCACATCTATTCCACTAGCACTTTCCAGCAGCCCCTGTCCATGGTCCAGGGCACATTCCACAGATACCTACATGGACCTGGCTGACAATCATACCACCATCAGTTGCTATACTCAACACCTGGGAGGTCACTCCCACATATGCTCTGACTGGGTTCACAAAGAGGTGGAGTTTACTCAACATACACACATTGCCAACAAACAGGCTGACAAGTCCAGTATGGACATCTCCACACCCTCCCCCACACATGAGGAGATGTCTGTACCAGCGGTTTGTGGTCAACAAATGTTCTGTGACACACAGGTGGGACATGCTCTCTCCAGGGTAGTGGACATAGCATCCATGAGACCAGCTGGTGACCCCACTGTGTACTCCACTATCTCATTGAGGTATTAGACCCACAGTTAGGACAGCTATTTCTTTGTAGCCTCACCTCAGGTAAGGTACCCAGGTTGTGTCGCATGGCAACTGTAGTCCCACGTCACAGGGCCAATGCCTCCACTGAGCCTGGTTATTACTGTCCCATTCCACATCAAGAAGGCCTTGAGTTGTTTGAAATTTGTCTTAACAAACATAGCAGTTATAGCAACTCTGAATGTAGATTGTTGACACAGATGCTGGAATTAGTTTTAGAAAATAATTTTATTTATTTTAACAGACAATATTACAGACAAAAAAATGGTGTTGCAATGGGGGCTAAATGTGCCCCTATTTATGCCAATTTGGTCCTGGCAGCATGGGAGGAAGAACATGTTTTTACTAGTATTTATTGGAGTAACATTCTGATTTATTTAAGATTTCTCGACGATATCTTAATTTTTTGGAAGGGGTCTGAAATTGAGCTCAAAGAATTTATTACATATATTGGTCTAACGACTAGTTTTTTGAAATTTACTAGTCACACTTCTTTTGAAAAGATCAATTTTTTAGATATCACAATCTCAATTCAAAACGACAAAGTAGAATCTAATATTTACCGGAAAAAAACTTACTCCAATTCATTTTTACATTTTGACAGTAGCCACCCGAATCATCAGAAAACAAATTTAGTAAAGGGTCAGATGGTGAGGCTGTCAAGATTAGTGAGTAGTGAAGAGACCTTTTCAAACGAACTTACTATATTGAAAAATATGTTCACTTCTAGAGCTTATCCAGAGGAGTTGGTATCAAGAATTGGTAATAGCATAAAAAGTAATAGATTAACACTATATAAACCTATTATACACTACGGATTACCATCCAAGGATGCATTTAATGTTAGGAATGTTGGACACGACACTTTTGTTATCCCGTTCAATGAAAAATCTCAACAAATAGTTAAAGTGATGTATGATTCATGGAATATTATTACAGAAATTAACGTTGATTTGGGGAATATTCTCGGGAATAAACCAAAATGCACTTTTAGTAAAGGGAGAAGTTTAAAGAATTTGTTTGAGAAACCCTTACACAATGAAATGAACATGAGATCTAAAATGTATAAATGTGGTGGTTGTCGTTCATGTAGATTTATCAATAATGGACCATATTTATCTATACACAATTATGAAAAAACAATTAGATGTCCAGGAGTTTGTGATTGCAACACTTGTATGGTTGTTTACGCTGCTACTTGTACAAGTTGTCAGGCCTTCTATATAGGAAAAACACATAGAAAATTAAAAACTCGAATTATTGAACACACCAGTGACATTAGGATAAAGAAACAAACAAGTGCCTTATATATTCACAGTACGGTGTGTGTTAATTTCAATAAGTTTATATTTTTTGTAATAGATAGAATACCACAATTTAAGTTGTACAATGGGGGCGATATTAAGACTTTGTTGGAAGCCAAAGAATGTATTTGGCAATTAAGATTAAACGCCAACAAGTGGCCTGGTATCAACGACCAAGTCTCCATTACAAGTATATTGAAGTTAAAATCACAAATCATTTAGAAGTAAATCACACACCTACAACGTTTTACATACTTTTTTCATATATATATTATATACATCTTTTTATACATATATTTTTTATAGATTTTTTATCTTTATATATATTTTCCACACATACATCACAAAAGAGTTTAGTTAAGTAGAGATTTACGTATTAAATGCATAATATACACTTTTTAAACAATTTTAACTTTTTGCTATAAACTTGTTGAAAATTTCTTCATTCCCATTTTTAACATGTTTTATTTAGTTATTTATATATTTATTATATTTAATATTTATTGTAAACATGTTTACTATGTCAATTCATTACTATATAATTTATTCAAATTTGTTTAGTAACATAAAAACAAAATTTACTTAAATTTGTTTAGAAACACAAAAACAAAATTTAAATAATAAGTTTTATCTAGTTTATTTACATATTTATTATATTTAATAATTAATATTTATTGTAAACACGTTTAGTATGTCAATTCATAACTATATAATTTACTCAAATTTGTTTTGTAATATAAAAACAAATTTATACAATATGTCTATGTTAGTGTGAGGATTTGTTGCATGAACAAAAAACTCAAAAGTTTATAATTAAGTGATATATGAGTTAAAACTCTTGACTATTGTTTTTACCAGTATTTCAGTTTCTATTTGTATGTCTACTTGTATTCTGCATTTATTGCTAATGCGGAACAAACCCTTCGTTATTGAGTGTTGATTGACTTAATCAAGTAATTAAAGCATTAGTATTTAAGGGACGTTCTAGGTTAATATAGTTGTACTCTGATGATGCCCTAACATGGAAGGGTGAAAGCGCTAAGTACTGCTGTTATAACTGTTTTTACTGTTTTCGTTGTGGTCCAGTTTTGTTCCGAATAAAGAAGATTTTGCACCAAGATCTAGGAGTCAAGGTTCTGATTGTTGCTGCTTACTATTACTGTCCCATTACCATGAGGAGACCTATCTGCAAAGACATGGGGAGGGATCATACTGCGGCTCGTATATGACTGCATAGGGGACATACATACTTTGCATCCAACACGGTTTGTCTTGTTCAGGGGCGGTTCATGCCTTTAAAGCATGGGTGAAATTTTCGGGACAGTCACCGAGGCCATTGATGGGGGTGTTGCAGTCCATACAGCCTACCTCGACCTGGCAAAGGCCTTCATCACATTACCCCCTCAAGTATCGTTGATAAACCCATTGGCTGGGATGTGGACACGTACATCACAGAATGTGTTGGAAACTGTCTATGCGACACAACCCACATGGTCATAGTTGCTGGCAGCATGTCAGACCTACTGCCTGTCGCAGGTGGTGTCCCACGGGGCCCTTCCATGGGTCCACTCCTGTCATACATCTACATTTCCACGGTACAGGCACACACAGGGGTTTTGTGGGCAACATTGTTTGTAGATGACTGCAAAACAGGTGCCATAGTGGGACGGACATCTGACACAGATATCCTTCAAAGGGGCCTCCCAGATATGCATATCTGCTGTCAGAGACATGTCCCACAGCTAAATGCTAAGTAATGCAACATCATACCTGTGGAGAACTACTAGGTCACCCCTGTCCAGCATATAGGTGGCTGTCCACTCAGCACAGGGTGATTACCAGGGATCAGGGGACAGAGTTTGTCGGTCACCATTCATTCAACACACACGTTGCTATTGTGGTTGTGTGGGACTTCTACATTGCCCACCTGTTTGTGCAGGGATTCACATCTACAGCAGGCTAGGTCATTGTCTCCTTGTACCCATTACGTGTTACACCTATGATTTACTACATTGCCCCATTCAGACTGTATCTGACCATACACCTACAGCAGCTGGGAAGCCCTCATAGGTTAATTGTTGTACAGATGCAGGATGACATCATTTTGTGTAATGCTGTCCCACTTGTAGGACCCCTGCCACATTACGTCACATACCTGCTGTTTAGTGTTGACCTGTGCCTGACATACGAGGCCATGTCAACCCATATGTCATGTGTATGCTTCACCTACTGTATCTGCATGCCCCAGAACCACTAGGGCAGGTGACATTTACCTTGTCACGGTCATTAATGGGATGTGTTTGAGTGACACATATATCACCCAGACACTCATAATGCTGTGGATCTACATCACAGTACATGTGAGACAGAGATCCTTCCTAGCCTTGTTCGGGTATGTTGTCCGTTGGATGGAGAATTGCAGGTATATGCCAGGGATTACATCATTATCACTGCTTGACGGAGGTACAGCAAAATCATGAGTATTTTATCTGAAGCACAGAAGGTTGGCAAAGTCATCCTAACTATGGTGTAGTGTTATGGCTGAACCTGGGACGATGGCCTACCCTGTACCTATGGTCATATGAACCTATATTCATAGTTTGTCACATTTACAATTGCCTATCCCTATACTCTTTCTCCAGTGTATATTTCTGTGGCACATGATTGTCCTCTGTATTACATGCAGGTATGCTGTGTACAGTGCACATACGTCACAGTTGATGACAGTGTATCTGTGTCCCTAACACTGTGATACTGAGGACTACCACACATCCTTCACAACATTACATGCATATGTCCATTCTATTCTTCTTTGGCCTATGGGGGGTGTTAAGGCAAACATTACACAAGTCCCTGTTTGTGCATGCTTCATGTTGGTGTTTGACCAGGCTCCGTTGCAGTCGTGTGTTGGACAGTAGTGTTTCTGTGTGTTTGCCATGTGTTTTATTGCGGTACATCTGTGGGAGTTGTGGTTGGCACATGTTCCTCTTTGCAGGGACACCCATCCTGGGGTTTGTGTCATGCATCTGCACTTGGCACCTGCCATATGTCCTGTACTATTCCCACAGTCGTGTATGCCTTCATGCACTACTACTGCGTGTTACTGGCTGTTTGTATGTGGTACACATGGACATTGTGATGGTTGGCTTGACCTATTCCCATGCTAGAACGTACACACCTGTCAATTAAGTTGTTTAAATCAAACTGTAACACTCATTCATATTTTCAAAATGACAGTCAATAACACAGGAAGCTGAGATTAATAACGTTTTACTACTGTGCAGCAGGAGGCAAAGAACTATGCAGTAAAAGTGTAGACATTTGTTGTACTCTGTACATGTTACATCTGTATGAGCATTGTGTATACTATCATCTTTTGCACACATTAATGATGTGGTCTGTCACAAGGCATTTACATCGCTAGAGTCCACAACGTTGTATTCCTACAACAGTGCTCAGGTAATGCTTATTAAATGTTTTCCCATGAGGATAGCACAACCTTGCGAGCCACATATTCCATTAGACTGTACTTCGGTAAATTCTGCTCTGTCACGGTTCCAACACTGTTCAGATCCGGTCCTCACTCCATTTCCTACTAGGTTCCTTTGTCTCTCTGCTGAGCAGCTGTACTCTGTGTTACAGCTCACAAGACTATCCTCCTCAGTGGAAGGATGACAGATATACCTGTACATACATGTATTATTCTCTAACCGAGCAGATGACTAATGCTGAATGACATACACCTGCTGCACTGGTTACTGCTAGGGTCAGGGTTCAATCACACTGCAGCTACACTACAGGCAATTACATGCATGATAAGCTCTACTGCCATATTGTAAGATAGAATAATATGCATTATACACTATTTGCTTCTAAAGTTGCACGTCATATATATGTTTAAATATGTATTTTGCTAACATTCTCCCTCCTTTGATTGCTTCTATTCTATCCAGAAACATATACAACATTATTTCATTCCCTAGCCTCTTCCTCTCTGGAACGTTTAACTAGGCAAGTAATATGTTGTACATTTCAAGAAGGATTGCATTTTCTATTGACAAATACCACTACAGGTCTTGATACATAGTCTCGGGTACAGATATGTCGCCAGAGTCCCTGACTAATACTTACATGCAAAGTATCCCGCAATAGACACATGCTCCCAATATGAGCAGAACAACACAAATGGCAATCATGATATTCAGTATGACTGACCCCATCCACCAAATGGTTTGTGGAAATGGTTCGTCACTGGGTTTGGGCCTGGTTCCGCCATGGATGACACCTGCTGTATTACCTCTAGGTAGGCGTTGATTTTGTTTTTTTCATGTGGTAGTTGGACACAGCGATCTTCTTTAATAAGCGCGCACGTACCAATTCTCGGCGCCACGGTGCAGTCGTGCGCTATTACATTTTGTGACACAACAGTTCTCATTGCATCCAGTTCATCTGTCACAAGTTCAAGAGCGGAAAGTCACATTCATCATCCCTCCGACAGGTTTTGATAACTTCCTCTGTTCCCTGATTGATTTCACTACTCCACAAGCTGGGAGTGTTCCAGCCAGGTTATGGCGCTGTCACACAAGTCCATATGAATCGGTATTCCTTTATCTCTTGCAGAAGACTGGAATGTCAGAACAGCTTCCATTTCACCCACTGGATTACTAGGTTTCTCGACTGTGTTCCCAGTTCTTCGAGCTATATGTGTTATAGTTCGTTTCTTACCCAGAGGCAATTGTGCAGTATGTCATGTGACTGGAGCCAGATAACCCAAATAACAACTGCCAGACCAATTCCCAGGTAACCATTGATATGCTTTTTCCCACAAACAACATAACAATATTCTACTTTACTACTGATGCGGGTTACCTCTGCATGTAACATTTTCCTGTCTCTAACAGAGGACTGTTTATACAATTCAGGATGTTTCTGCACATCCTTCCACATTGTTCTCATGATGTTTCAATACAAATAATGAATGGTGCTACAAGTAGTACTGTGATCTTTGGCTGTTATATGACATTCGTAAGACACAGTTATGTTACAAATACTCCCACAAACTGAAACTGTATCATGTTTATGATAACATACAATTCCTTTTTGTGTAACAGGTAAGTACAGTGCCACGTTGTCCTGTGATCTCACAGAACCTGTATCAAAGTGTAAATATTCACAAGTCTCAATCTATCCCCAAGGGGACAACATGCATCGGAAGTCCTCCATATGATGTACATATGGCAGTACAAACACAGCAATTTAAAGTGTTCATAGTCTGTATATGCACACACGTCATGCCTAGGTATTTGTTGAAGTGTGGAAGACACTCTGTGGCCAGTTCATCACGTATCAGTATTTGTATCCGTGTAGTTATGTGCAGGTAAGGTCCCAGCAAATGTAAAGTAAACACAAACATGGTTAATAGGTGTATAATCATTAGGACAGCAAACAAAATGTCTTTGGGGTTGCTTTGTATTGTTATACAGTCTTGCCCGGGTGATTCAGGCTCTATGGTATATCAGCTACAAGATGTCAATCAGACTTGATATCCTTTACCGGTTTGAAAAATGTGAGGTGGACCCAGGACGACCTCTCTGCAAACTTTACTGCAGTAGGCATTGCCAACAGGAGCTGGTACAGACCTTCACACTTTCCACTTGCCAATAATGTTCTTTGGATAACAGTGACATACACACAGGATACTGGTGTCAGCTATGCATCCGTCTTCGTTTGCTCTTTATCTGTAAAAGACTTTAACTGAAGAACAGTGTTATTGGTTAACAATCCTCTCATGTCACCTGCTAATGAGCCATCGACCTCCGGCTCTGCAGGCATGACAGCTTTCCACTCTGGCACATGATATGCCATTCCACATATTACTTCGAAGTGCGTGCAGCACTTTACATTTGGAACTGTTGTCATGCTCAGCAATGCTAGAGGTAGACAGCACATGTAACTCGTCTGGATGTCACCCACCAACCTCCTCTACTTATTTCTCGGGATCCCACTTTACGGCACCAGCAGTCATGCTGACTGTGGGTTGTACATGCAATTTACATTCATGGAAATACAAAATAATCCCCCAGGTTGCGTGATTGTCTGGTTCACTACATGTGTTCTATTGTCACTGTAGCTTCTTTACAGCATGCCAGATCTAGGGATACTTTATTTTACTGGCACCTTTGCCACTGCTGCTGCATCCGGATTCATGGTTGGGAATGCTTCTACCCATTATGATTATATATATGTGTAATCACTAAACAGTATTTGTTCCCTTCACATTTATTCAGATGTATGAACTCCATACAAATAGTACGGAACAGTTATGGTGGTGTAGGTAAACTCACTCCCTTCGGTTTAAATGCTCCCTGTGCATGATATCTACTGCAAATGTGACACGCTGCTCATGATGTTTGTATGTGGTTCGTAATTCCGTATGTTAGGGGTATTCTGTTAACCAAATGTACCATCCCCCCTGTTGAGACATGTCTCTACCCATGGCTCCACAAAGCCGCATATCTGAATACATTAGACGTTAATATTGGCTTTATCACTGTGGATATGTGCAGTCCGTGTTCAGGGATTGCTCCTCGTCATACCCACGTCGGCTTTTCTGCTTTCGTAGTTGATGTTTGCATTGTTTGTAAAATTTCTACATCTAAACTGTCTGAGGTTTGTCATTCCTCATTCACACAAACACTTTCCAACTGTGAGGCTGCTTGTTTTGCAGATGCATGAGCTCATGCCTTACCTTTCCTACTGTTATTCTGTTGCTTTCTATGACCTGCACATTTACAATTACCTACTTTAGTGGGTAACTGAATGGAGTCTAATGCATTCAAGATCAATTGCGCATGATTAATCGGTTTACCGGTGGATGTTATCATTCCGCTATTCTTCCACTGCTGCTCATAAACATGCACTGTACAGACAACATACTGACTATCGGGACATATGTCCACACATCAGTTTTCCGCTACGGTACAAGCACGTGTTAAAGCTATCTATTCTGCTGCTTGAGCAGACACGTTATGCTGCAGGGTTTGGCCATCTACAATCTCATTATCAATAACTACTGCATACCCTACTTGATTCGTTCCTGTTGGACTCTGTCTACATGATCCGTACACATTAATTGTCACCTCTGCATCATCTAAGGGTATATCAGTGATATCATGTCTGTGTGTAGTTATTTAATCCATTTCGTATAGGCAACTGTGTGGTGTGCCATACACAGGTGTCGGACGTGACGTTGATAGGTTTCATGTTGTACAACGTTCAATCACCATATGAGGTTGACTCAGTGGTATGGTCAAACAAGACAAATGTCTAGCACGGGTCAGGAATGCTATCTTCTCTTGCAGCAGACTGATCGCAACTGCATGACACATTCTCACAGTGAGAGGGTGGTCTAGTAACATTAAGGCCGGGGCCTGTACTGCCATGGGTGCTACAACAACTGCCTGTACACAATGTGGCACTGACCATGCCACAGTGTCCAACTGCAATGAGTAGTGAGCTATGTAGCGTTGCTTACTTCCATGTTGTTGCATCAAGACTGACGTCATATATCTCCGCTTACAATCTACAGTCTGACAACATGTGTTATGATTATTCAGGAGACCTACTACAGATGTTGAAGCTATCAATCGTTCTAGTCTGCAGAAAGCTGTTTCTGCTACTGTAATCCAGTGTAGTATGTGTTGTGCTGCCATAGGTGTATTAAATATTAAGGCAGACAATACAGCGGATTCCAAAGCATTGTTTGGTAACCAGCTTTGACAAATGTTAGTCGGCCCAGACAGGACTTCATTCCCTTCTTGTTAGTTGGCTTGTGTGCTTATGAAATTGCTACCGTCCTATCGTAATGTGATGTTCTACCCTACTTGGATACCACATATCCCAGGTACTTGACCTGTATTCTCTGTAGTTGCAATTTATGCTTGCTTACTTTATGTCCCTGTTCTGCTGAATATCTGAATAATGCTATTGTATCTTCCATACATTGCTGCTGGGTAGGGGCCACAAGCAGAATATCATCCACATAAAGTAGAACTTGACTGGCCCCGGGTGGAGTTAACATCGGAATGTAGCTAGCCATCTCCTGTGGGAATATCGTTGTACTTTCACAGTATTCCCGCGATAGCCGGGTATGGCTGTATCTGTTACCCTGAATGTACATACAAAGCAATACGGACTATCTGGATGTATAGGTATTGCAAAGGAAGCATAGCTTATATGTACCACGGTAAGATACTTCTGTGGCGTGTTCATAGCATTGAATATAGTGTGTGGGTCTGGCACCATCACTACCCTAAGTATTATTACATGATTTACAGCTTGTACATACTGTACCATCCGCCATTCCCCCTTTGTTTTCCGATCAGAAGATACAGGGGTATTGCATGGTGAATAGCGATTACTTTGTAGATGGGGAATTCCCTCTGTGACTTTACAGATATCTTCTGGTGTCCACGGTCTATACACTACAGGGGTTGGGTCCTGGCCTTCCTGTCCTGCATGAGGGTTCGGTACTTCAATTAATTGACAGATATCCTCACTCTGTTCTAGTGACTGTCTTCTTACTCGGGTGTCCCTAGGTATGTTACGAGTTCGGGATGTGGTTTCAATAGCTTCTGTTACATTTGGTCGTTGTGCTACCTCTGTTGCCACAGGATAACGTGTGGGGACTAGCCTGCCCTCCCGCTTCATATCCTGGATGTGGTATCGGTGGTGGTAGGGTGTTGTGGGGGGGGGGCTATCGGTACTACTGTATTATGATCTTCTCTGTGTACGTATGATGCTTTGACATTTGTAGTGTTCTGTTCCCTTCAGTTCACTACCTCAATCCACCTATGTGCATGACGGATACCCAATTGTCGCTGTTTTGTCGCCTGCACATCTTAGGGCTGCCACCTTTTCAAATGCACAATGTGGGACATTAGTGTTATAACGTGTAATTTTCCAGGAAAAAGCATACCCACGGCCAGTACATAGGACAGGATTTCACTTTTTGCCAGGAGAGCGACCAATTGTTGTAGCATTTCAGTTGCTTATTCTGTTTATTATGATATTTTGTTGTTCCAGATACAAAATTACTGTTTTATGCTACCATTTTGAAATATATCTGGGAAATGTTTGTCCTGAGATATCAAGACATTTGCCATTTGTTCGGTTTGTTTGCAGGACACAACTGGCCAAAGAGGGACTGTCCCTCTCAGGGTGGAACAGGTGTTTACCGTAGAACATGTGCATCACATTTTCAGGGATTACAATGTTTCAGTAATGATATTTTGTGTAATATACCATCAATGTCATATTTATTACCCCATTTTGCTGGATAACTCACATTATGTGCTCTCTGCGATTGCATATACTTCACGTCACCCGTCAAACGCGGATCACATGATCTGTTTCTTCAATAATCTCCCATATCCTCTACACGACTGCTACGTACCCTTCTCTCATACCACGTGGTGTCTCCTTCCCTGTATCCACTGTAGTGTCTACAATGACTATTTACTCTGCTGTGTGTTCCCCTGACCTATGTTCAGATTTAACAGTATTTGGATAGGTCTTTGACCCGCTATCACAACTGTTAACAGAAACACAATGTAGTCTGGTCCCTGATCTACAATAGAGACAAAGAGGCAAACACTCCTTACCTGAGCCTCCTGTTTAAGGCTGCACGATTTCTTCTTGGGATCCAGTTTTCCGCTTTTCAGCCACAGATCAGACAGTAAACAGCCTCTTTACACACAACAATTCAGTCGGAGGTCTTTTCATTCAAGAAGAACCATTTAGGCAAATTCTCCTGCATAGATGTCTAACCAGCCATGCACTCTGACCTGTAGCTTACCAAGGGAATTCCGGATTACAAGGATCACAATGTCAAATAAGTTGTTAAAACCAGACTGTAGTTATCAGTAGGCTTTTCTAAGTGACAGTCAATAACACAGGAGGCTCGGGTTCAGAAAGTTTTAGTAGTGTACACAGACAGGCTAAATCATATACAGTCCAAGTATGAGAGTTTTGTCTGACTCTATACAGTAAGCAGTTTCTTTATATAGTGTTTACAATCAGCTTTTGCCCACCTTACTGACGTGGTCGGTCACAGGGCATTTCCATCACTATGGTCCACAATAGTCTATACATACGTGGGTGCTGGGGTCGTGCTTTTAAAATGTTTTCCCATGAGAATAACACAGCCTTGCAAGGCACCTTGTCAATTACACTGTCCTTCTGTGATTGTAACTGTTTCAAGGACCCTAGACTGTTCCGATACAGTACTCAGTTAATTTCTTAATACGTTGCTTTGTCTCTCTGGTAAGGAGTTGTACTGTTATCTTCGATTGAGCTCACAAGGCCATCCTCCTCAGAGGAAGGGGTGATGTTATGCATGTACATACATTTATTGTTCTGTAACCCAGCAGATAATTAATGCTGACAGACATAAGCCTGCTGTACTGGTTACTGCCAGGATCAGAATTCCATCACACTACAGCTTAGCTTCGCCAATTACATGCAGGCTTACTTCTACTGCCATATTGTACGGTACAATTTAATGCATTATATAGTATTTCGAGTCTAAACTGGCACTTCATATGTGTTTCTATATATATTTTTCAAACAACATCCATCCGGCCATATGCATGTTGTTCCGTCCTTTACCTTGACCATGTGTATTTGGCCGTCCGGCAACGCTACTCTCCACATGTGATGTCCCACCTTCCCCTTCTTTGCCTGTAGCACCCTGTTAGGACGTCCTGTTTGATAGGCACGTGTTCCGCTATATGTGATCGACTTCACTGCATAGCTAAACATCGATGCCGTGGTTCAACAACCCGACTTGTCCACATGTGTACAGTTATGTGCACCGTGTCGTATGCAAACCTATATGGTTTCGACGGGTACATACCACATGCGGGATGTACACATTCTGCAGACACATTCACATGCAGCCATTTACATATCTGTACCTGAGGTGGGTTGGTGACATGTGGGGTACTTATTTGGCCGTGTGGCATTGCCTAACACAAACATCTTACCACATTTCAGGTATGCACATTGTGTGTGGGTGTATAGCTGCACACGGATGCTAGCAGGTTAGGGTGCACAGGTGTACATGGGTGGGACTGACATGTACAATGAGGCTATTGTGTATTACATCTAAATGCATGGGTTCTGCTTCTGGATATTACACTTCAACATACGCCATCCAGTGTATGCGACAGAGACGTTGCTGGGTGTGGGATATGTTGCTGTGCACATGTTTGCCTGTGTTTAAGGTAGCTTGATTCCTTACTGTTGTTATGTCGACACAGCTACCCGGCTATGTACTCTCACAACTGCTTGTGACCATTATGGTTGGCACCTTTTCCAATGCCCATAGTGGGGCATGTTATGTGGAAACTTCGGAATTTGCAGGACTACACATACCCACGGCAAGTGCAGTTGACAGAACTTCACTTGTTTGCCATACTATAAGCTTATTCTGTAAGCATTTGGGTTCCTTATTCATTTTCTTATGCCATGCATGTGTTTCATATACAAATGTATATGTTTTATACTACTATTACATGTATATTGCGGGAATATTTTTGGCAGGGGATCTGAGGTCATTTTCCATTTTTCCGATTGTTGCAGGGACACAACTGTCCAATCAGGGACTGTCCATGGCACATTGGGACAGCTGGTAACCCTGGTGACCATGCCCATGTCGCTACTGGGGTTGCCACCTTTTCCAGTTTCCAAGCTGGGATATTTCCGGGACTCACATCTGACTTTACAGGCCGACACATACACACGGTCACTATATAGCATAGAACTTCACTTGTTTGCCTAAGTAGAAGCTTATTGTTGTGGCAATTTGCTTGCTTATTCTGTTTCTTGTGACATTTAGGTATTTCAGTTACAGAAATAACCAATTCATGCTACCATTACATTAAATACGGGATATCATTATGTCCTACAATCTTAGCACATTTGCCATTTTTAATACGTTTTTTCGGGACACAACTGCCCATAGAGAGACTGCCCCACCCAAAGTGGGACAGGTGGTGACCTTAGTCGCTGCTCCTATGTCGGTGCGGCGCGCTGACATGCTGCTGTACACCTTCTCTGAGTGTAACCACTGACGGTGCATTGCGGGACAAACGCGGTCTTATGCGTATCCTTTGCTCCTTGGATGGGTACACTTAAGCCTTCGTGGCTTGTATTTGCTTCTCCATTTATTTGGGATGGGTACTATGCTGCATACTCTACGTGCGTTTCATTCTGCACGGGACCTGGCTGCTGCCATTACTATTATGGGCGGACCGTGGCTGTCAGCACATTAGGTTGCTCACCTCATGCCGGCTTAGACACGCCTCCAGACGCATCCTACCTGGGCTCGCTCACGTACACTACGCACGTGTCTGTGGTTGTGGTGCACTCTCATTAATATGCATATGGCGCTACTGCGCCGGCTATTCACTGCACCGCCGGCGCAGACCTTACGCCGGCCTTGCGCCGAGCTTCATGAATCCCGGGGACTGTGTGATACCACTTGTGATATGTAACAGCCGTACTCCATCCTCTGTTCCACAGGTCTAAGCTGTCCTCCTCCACTCTGCAGGAAAAAAATATCACAGATTTCAAACAAGCATCAAAACAAACAGTCCAGATAGTGAGGGATAACAGTTTAAAGATATGAATGAGTCACACAATAAAATGTGTCAGGACTCTATGAATTATGTATACAGCAGATAATATGCTAATATGTTTAAGCCCAACACTGCAGCTCTACTTCCACTTATGCAATCTGTTATTAATGATACTCTGAACATGCTATGCATAAACAACCATATGAAAGTAAACTGCTAAAGCTTTATTCTTATCTTTTTTTTGGTCCACTTCTTTAATGACAAATAAAACCCTGCACATCCAGGTAGAACCTTTTACATACTTTCAATATCAATGTATTCACAATAGCAACATTCAAACTTTCTACTATATAACATTCCTCTTCCTTTTTTTTTTAATTTTGTTAGTTTTTAACATCTAGGGGATTATATCCAAAACTCATGGTATACGTATAGTTGGATCACAGTGCAACCTAGTCTGTTTATACTTATCATTGCTTGTTTATACTCATTAATTTCTATAAAATTCTTAAGTCCTTTTGAACCTTACCACCACCACTATTCAGCTGCCACTTGGTGACCTACCTTACTTTTAATTGTTTGAATTAGTCCGTAGCACTACTAGTCCCACCACCAGTCAGACATCCAAGGGAAAATAATCAGCTCTGCATTCCTACAAGTCCTAGTCACTTGGACATATTCTTCACAAAAGGGGCTGAACTGCCTGAACACCAGGTTATATGATGTCAAGTATTCTAGATTTATTTCATGTCAAACTCCCCTCTCCCCTACTGCACCCAGTACTCTACTTGTTAACTTACTAATGATTTTGTAGTGCACTTGATGGAAGCACAATACACCAAGACAAAGCAGTCTGCTCCAATGCTACCTTTCTGACAACCTTTGTCACTGGCGCCATATGATCTGCTCTATGACTGGAGATGTCTTCACCCCAATCAGTGAATTTCCAAAGCATAAAACATTACAGATCTCAATATCACTCAAAAGACATGTTTTATTTTTCAATCTTCTCTTATCAGTCTGTATGTGTGTGTGAGAGAGATATAGTATTAATGAATGTATTCTTAACAGAATGTCATAATTGTCATTCCATGTTTTCCACATCTATTCCACTAGCACTTTCCAGCAGCACTTTGTGTCAGCTGCATTTTTGTACAACAAATAAAGTCATTTAGATAAAGTACTTACTGTTATTTTCCTTGATCCTGCCTTCAAGTTCATGTAACAGAAATCTGATATAAGAACTTCCCATACTCTGGAACAGACTACCTTTCTATGTCAAACAGAGCTCCTCATTAGCACTCTTCAAGAAAAATCTTGATGATTGGATGGGAAATAGGAAATTCACCCCAGGGATCACTTCTGTGGCTCTGCTCGACAGGGGCACGGGAAAATAATTTTCTTGGGTGGTGAAAGCCAGGGTACCTTTTTTGGCTAGGCTTATATAGGTCCTAGGGCCAATAGCCTAGTACCTACCTATGAACCTATGAACACACTTTATTGGCTGCTTGTAATGGAAGAAACCCATTAACAACACGAATCAGACCTTTGTTTTAAAACAAATGGTTTTGTGGGGTGACTGTGATACATATATCATAGAAATAAATTGTTTCTTTCCATTCATGTATGGTCTATAACCTTTTAAATTACATTGTTTGCTTTTCTACACTATACTGGTTTTCACAGTCAGATGAGAATCAGTTAGATTATTTTATAATCCCTTATTTCATCTCATTGCTCTTCACAATTACTATTTGTTCCCCATCTCTCTGTCTATATGGCTGTCTGATTATGTATCTGCACTACTTGATATCATTATGTGGTGGCATATCCTTTTTCAGGCTAAGAATACCTTTAAGTAATCAAAGCTTTGCCAAGGCTATGGAAGTGAGAGCTGAGCTCTGCAGTTACCTCCATTCACTGCAGACTGAGGAATCTTTTATTTATCGTTTCTGCTCCCATGGCAACTGATGTGCTCTCACTCAGCAGTATGCATACTCATATAAACACACACACACACACACATCTATTTATCTTTATCTATTTCTGGATCTTTATATAGATAGATAGATAAAGATATAGAGATAACATATACATATATGTGTGTGTGTGTGTGTGTGTGTGTGTGTGTGTGTGTGTGTGTGTGTGTGTGTGTGTGCATGCGTGTGTGTGCATGCGTGTGTGTGTGCGTGTGTGTGTGTGCATGCGTGTGTGTGTGTGCATGTGTGTGTGTTTCTGTGTGTGGTTGTGTGTGTGTGTGTTTGTGAGTATGTATGCATGTGGGTTAGCATGCAAACATGAATTTGGCCAAAGCCAAGTGCTCTTCTCTGTTCCTTTACACCGCTTGCTGTGCACCTCTTTCCACAAAATGCTGCAGCACTACAAAATAATAGAACCCCTCCCTTCCCCGTGATTGGTGATTCATCCCTACCTCTTAATTTCTATCTGCCTATATTGTCTCTTTCAGTGTTTCTGCTATTGCTAATCAATCATCTAGTCATATGGGCCACAATCATGTTTCCATCCCTTTGCTCCATGATGATGGCACATCTAGATTATTATTCATTTTAGGCAATCCATGCTTTTAGTCACTCTGCTGGTAACTGCATTCATCCTTTTTGAATAGCTTACAATAATGTACAAGTATGCTTTTATTTCTTTCTGTTATTTTTAAAGAATCATGCCCTTCAGAGTTGCATATTAAAGTAATTTCGTAACACAAAGAAGATAATGTGTTCTTGTATTCCATTCTCATGTTGTTAAGATATAACAATCTCCTTGAATGATGAATGCACCACAGAGTTTTTTTGCCTTGTTATAAAATGCTCAAATAAAAATCTCATTCAGAAAATCAGTTCTGTTTTATAAAGAAAGCAATGACAAATGATTGACTACATTTAACAAAAAAAAAATTTTTATATCATAACACAAACCAGTTTAAATACAAGCCCATTTTGCCAAGCATCTAGTGACAATAAGTAACAAAACATGTATGTCAGAAAAAAATCCCTGTTTATGTGTTGTTCTAATGAAATTTTGCTCAAAATGTATATCTTTTATCACAAGGCAATATTTTATTTGATACATTTGAATATGTATCAAAAGCAACTTGAGCAAATCATAATGTATTTACTTGAATAGAAAAAGTCTATGTGGGCTCAGGAAGGAGGATATAAGTAATTTACAATAAAACTATAAAAATGTCATCAGTATCGTTTTCTTTTTCATTTAGTGTATAGTTTCCTAATATAATACTTTATATCAGTAACTCATAGATTCAATTCTAACTACTAGTCTTCAAGAAGCTTCTTTCCTGTTACCTCATTTTCGCATTTTCTATTTTGCACATATTTATATTTATCAAGATTATTTAGAAAAGAAGTTAAGTAATAAATTGTTCTGATTAGAAGAATAAGCGTAGTCTTAGTTTTGGAAGGTGTTATTTAAAATCTGCCATGTTTTCTTCTTTTGTTGAAATGTATTTTTAACATTAGATTCCCTGAGCTGGTATTACCTATAATTCGCAGTAATGGATTCAAGGTATAGACTTTCAAAAAGTACTGATCAAACATCACCTCATAATCAGGTAGTAGTCATATCTAAGTAACTTATAATGAACATAATATAACAATTAATACAACACTTACATAATAGCTGAAGTTTTCTAATCATCTTATTTTCCTAGTAAGAATCTAGTTCTCATTTTCAAGCATTATCATTGAATTATTTGATGTCTTCTAAACATGGAATTATGTTTAACAATGAGTTGGATTTGTGAAATGTAAAAAAGTGTACAATAATGTCTTGGGAGTGATAAGGCGCAGCCTTCAGAATTAGATGGATTACAGAATTTGCTTTACTGAGATTTGTAAATAATTAGCGTTTAAGGGTTAAATAAGTGCCTACCATTGCCCCTAGTCTTTAATGATTGTTACATTATTTTGATCTGAGCGTAATTTATGTTCCCTTTATAAAGTATCATGATTTTAAATTTATTCATGTTTAAGGTAAGGTCATTCATATTGTACCAGCTGTGTCCTTCCTGTACAGCACTTTGGAGAACTGTGCCATTTTTTATTAAAGTAATGCTGTTATTAAATTATGAATAATCAGCTTGTTTGCCTACCTACACATCAGCATTCTCTATCAAATTTCAGAGAAATATTACAAAGTAACATGCTGTTACTTATTCAAACAATTTCACCAGCTTCAGTTGTACAGACCCACAGATCCAGATACAGATCCACCACCACTACTGGAAGCCCACACTGTTCAATATCTGTAACAAGCAGGTCCGCTGTGGCATTATGGCACTCTGCATGATTCTACATACAACATAAATTATGCTACTGGGTCTAAAATTATTGGGTGTAAATATGATGTGAACCCCTTTACTTTGTCAACTTCTACTAACATCACATACACATCTGGGATATGTCCACATTTTGGCAGCAGTTAAAATATTGGTAGTTATTCAATGAATGTTTCTCCTTGTGTTTATACCACTTGGATATATATATATATATATATATATATATATATATATATATATATATATATATATATATATATATAGTTACTTGTGAAAAGTCTACATTTGTTTCTCCTCTTCCATTTGCTTTTTCATGAGTCAGAGTAATTAAATTATTTTTTTAAATACACATGACTTACAAACATTATATGACATTATGTGAAATCTTAGATTTTGTCGAAGAAAACTGTCCTTGATATTGCACTACAAGTTGTACATCTTGAGAGATATCTAATACTCGGTTTGTTATGCAATAAAGCAAATGTTTTCATATTTCTGTAAATATCTTAACAAACATGCACTTACACAGGAATTTCCTGTTGTCATATAAAAGCTTATGTATAGTTAAAAATGTTTTAACAATATATGCCTAAGTTATGCAGTTTTCAAGATTTGAAAATTTCTGAAAGGTTACAAAAATATAATCTAAGGTTTGCATGTATTATAATATATTACAGTATTCGTACACCAATTATTACCACTGTAAGAATAATTCTTATTGATAGCATTGCTGTTTGTATAACTTAAATAGCTTTTATTGTTCACAAAATATTTACATTTGTTTATCATGATTTTTTAAGTTTATTTTTCAGAAAATGCTCTGGAATGCAAGATGTGTATAGGCTGCTTGAGGTGTGACATTCCACACCACAAATGTGTTAATGAGTTAAAGGGATGGACGTCAACATGTGTTTCTGTTGGAATCAATATCGGGGGCAAAGTAAATAGAATGGGGAGGGGATTCTGAAGTTAAATTAACATAAGGAATTTTAAGTCAAGAGTTGCTGGGATTATTGGCCCTCCAGAACAGGGTAATTGAAATGATAATTTTCTTCTCTTTGGAAGCCTGTTTCAACAGCTGTCTCAAGAGAACATTGAGTTGGGTTTTCATTTTACATAACAAAAAACAAATTTTTTACATCTTCAATTCACAAGCAAGTAATTTTCCCAGCCCTTACGCAAAGAAATACAACATTTGTTTCTGCCATAAAGTAGAACTTCTAGAGTTCCATGAAAATGTTTAAATAAAATAACAATGTAATAAGACACACACAAATAAAAAACAAAAAAACAAGGAGATATTCAATACGTGACAACAAACAACAATAACAATACTAGAACTATTAATAATTGGTTACATAACAGTCTGTCTTAATAGCAAACTCATGAGAACCTTAAACCAGTATTTTATGATACCTTAAATGAAAAGAACAGTTTCAAGCTTTTCAGACAATTCACTATCAATTAATTATCACTAGACCTCACTGAAAGAAACTGATTATTCAGTTGTTGCCCATATATCTCAAAATTCAGAGAAAATGTCTGTATATCCACTAATGTAATAAGTGAAAGGGGAAGGGAAACAGACAGTGTAACAATGCAAATCAAAGAAAATCTGATTTCCTAATGTAGTAGCTTATTCTAGCAAGTCTTTCATAATAAATTGAAACGGGTTTCCTTGTTAGCTAAATGAAGGCAGTGCCATGCTCCTCCCACTGTTCATAATTCCTTCTGAAAGTTATACAAAGAAGGACAACACCTGTTTTAGCACAAACCCAGAACTTTTAAAACTCATGAAAAATGTTAAAATAGAATAGTAGTGCCTTAAAAGAAGAAAATATGAAAAAAATGTTATATACCCTCAAATGTTCCATTTGTTAGACAGACTTTTAATGGGACATGACTTGCATTGTCCATATACAATCACTCAATTACCTGCTTTAGGAAAAAAATAAAATTATCTTAGCTGTAGGAACTCATCTCTGTTTGCTTCCTCAATTTTCCTTTCAGTCCTAACTGATCTGCTTGGAAAACTTTAACTAACAATTAAGACTACCAAAAATGGTTTTTGTATATGGGAAAAAAGTCACTAAGTTTATTTATTTTTTTTATCTGAGGTTTTAATATTTCTGAATTCCTGGCCCCATTACTACTTTTAACTTCAGTGGTAGCATGGAATGTATGAAGGGATCGTCTGTCACTGATTGCTGAACCAAATTTGAAAGACAGTGGGCAAAAATATGGAGCCAGTCAAATACATTTCTACATATGGTGACACTATGACACTGTGTGCAGTGAGGAAGACGAGGATACTAGAAATGCCACACAGAGAGAAACAGAGAAGTTATATTCTATTTATATTTAACAATTTAGAAATTAATTCGTAGGAAAGAAAATGTGCCCTGTCATAAAGTTAAATCAGGGTTAGCATGTAGCTACTGTAAATGACAAACATGCTTTGATTAGTCAGAAATGTAGAGTACATTCTTGCCCCTTAGGGGTTCTAAAGTATGGATAATATTGACCTACTCAACTGTGCATCACCAAAAAATAAAATATGCCAGTTTTATTTTCTGTTATAAGTGTAAGAGCTTCAGATTTGTAATGCTTCCATGCAAAAGTAGCAGCCCCCAAAAATGGTGAAATAGTAGTTTTCATTAGCTAGATAAAGTCAAAGCTTATCAAAATGTTTGTGAACATTCATTCAGAAGTGCATTGACTGTATTTCCTTAGAGGTTCTATTAATGATTTGTACTTCAATGAACACATTAGGCATTCAACTTTTGTTGGAAATATGGAACGTATCTTTGAGCCTGTTTTGGGTCTCTTCTAGAAATACGTTTTCCTGTTTTTTCATTTCCTTTATTTTTATCTGCTGCTTATAAGAGATAAATCCCATTGGCAGGCACATTTTAACATTTTGTGATTTAAAGAGGCCTTCAAAGTCCAGAAATTAAACTTAAAGACATGAACACGAGGGGCTATGAAATTGGACATATATGTCTTGTCTTCCTTTTGCATACAGGACATCAGTGTTTTCTTTTTTACAATAGCAGTATATTGATAGTCAGAAGGCTAAATCATTAGGAGATCAGGCATACAGCAATAATTGTCGCTTTAATACATTAGTAAGCAAGATGGGCTTTCTTGTTTAAAATAAATAAATAAATAAACAAAAAAAACAAATAAATAAAAATGCAGCCATTAGATGAAGATCTGGAGAAGTCCACTGATGACTGACTTAATTATATGATCCTCGGCAAGGTCCATTATCTTTGATAAATTCCTTTTTTATAATACAGAGTGCTTCTATATTCTATAAGCTTTTAAAGGAGGCTTATTAGTGATAGATACACAATTTACTCAATCCAATAAAGTGGAAGGTCTTATACAGACAAATAACCGGTGCCAGAACCATGGCCTAAAACTCAATGCAAAATAAAAATGCATAAATGTACCCCTTTGGAAGATGACTAGCCCTGCAAGTTACAACATTGATAACAATCCCCTAAGAGTAGACCCAGTAGTAAGGGACTTGGGAAGTCAGGCTAACAGTAAGCTGAACCTTGATCACCATATGCACATGGTAGTGATAAAGTCTTTCTACTTGGCACAACTTATAAGTAAGGTCATGGCATCAAGATCTAAGAACCTGATAGTCACACTATACCCAGTCTTCATTAGACCAATAATAGAGTGCAATGCACCCTTCAGTATGTAACTGTAAAGGCATTTGCAACAACTGAAATGGCCACAGAGGTTGCTAACTAAAAGTGTACAGGATGTAAATAATATGTCCTGGGTGGGCCACCTCAAAGCCCTGTCCCTGTACTTAGTCTCCTACAGACTACTGAGGGTCGAGCTATACCTAACCTACAAGGCGGTCTCTGATCCAGCCCTGGTGGATCTGCTACACATTCACAAAACATACAGCACTAGAATTACCTGATCTAAGGATCTAAACCTCACCTGTAACATAAACAAAACATGTTGGAGTGATGGCAATGTGTCTCAGAGATCACCGCTTCTCTGGAACAGACACCCCATTCATGTGAAACAGGGCTGTTCCCCATGCCTGTTCAAACACAATTTGGACCAATGTATTGGATATTGCATATTCACCCCCTGGCTTGTCACTTGTGGCCATTATGGATGGGGCAGTTGATAGATGCCCTAAGTCACAGGCATGCACCATAGCTGTTCTAGCCCATGGCATTGATAACTGGGAAAAATGGGCCAAGAATGATTAAGCTGAAAAAGACTGCAGGGCTCTTAGCCTAGTACTATGATACTATGATCCTTGCTATAAATGATGCAATGGATGGAATTGGGGTTTAATAGGAAACATGTAAATAAATGATGCAATGGATGGAATCGGGATTTTATAGGAAACATGTAATTAAATGATGTAATGGATGGAATCGGTGTTTAATAGGAAACATGTAATCTCAGTAAAATTCCTGAAAGCATGTTTTACCTCGGCATAATGAAAGAGATATAGAGGGAGCTAAAACACATCAACACACACACACACACACACACACACACACACACACACACACACACACACACACACACGCATAGTACATGTCATTTCCAGGCATATCTATCCCAGTAATAGGGCCTGTCTAGCAGCAATAGAAGCAATTGTTGATTTCATAATTTCCCTGTCTAATCATGCAACACTTCCTCTCATAGCCAGAGGCTCCTCCTGAAGGACAATCAGCAGGTTTAATCCATTTGTGAAGAGCAGTGCCAATACTCTACCTCTGCAAGATATAGGCACGATGGCTTTTAGGAAGCACATGTGAAAGAAGATTGAGTTAAGGGAACTTAAGATAGAGTTAAATCTTTTCAAACGTAGAGAGGTTTGTGGTGACATGAGAGCTCTCCGAATATTTATTTGACATACGGTAATAGTCAAGGCAATCTCTTAGTCAGTCAATTAAAGCTAACCTTTATTATCAGGTTCATACTAAGTTTGAATATAGAAACAAATACTAACACCACTTACTTTAGATTCTTCCACACCATTCCTGATATGTGAGGATTAGTGTTAAATGAAAATCTCAGTTTAAAACCCTGTATCAAGAACCCTGCATCCATACTTCTGGGGTAACATCATAAGTTATGCTCCAGTGTCTCATCTCTGGGATATCAGCTGGGTGATCCAGTCACTCCCAAAACATGCATGACTCAGTATTCTTCTTCTGGGGAAAAAGTGCTGTGGGTGAAACCTCTCAGTTCCTTCCTTTCTAAAGAAACGAAGAGCTGGATGTGGCAAAGCATTCTATCTGCAAAAGTATAAAACATTACAGATTTTTAGTTGAAATGGTTAGAATTAAAAGCCAAAAAGTCTGCTCTCCTTTTGGATACCTCACTCCCACTATTCAGCAAAGCCTCATCAATCATAACCACAAGACCGGTCTGCCAGCAGCTCCCTCAGTCACTGGTCCTAAGCCAGCCAAGTCTGTCCCATCTGCTCCCTTAGTCACTGGTCCTAAGCCAGCCAAGTCTGTCCCATCTGCTCCCTTAGTCACTGGTTCTAGGTCAGCCAAGTCTGTCCCATATGCTCCCTTAGTCACTGGTTCTAGGTCAGCCAAGTCTGTCCCATCTGCCCTCTTAGTCACTGGTTCGAGGTCACCCAAGTCTGTCCCATCTGCTCCCTTAGTCACTGGTCCTAAGCCAGGCAAGTCTGTCCCATCTGCTCCCTTAGTCACTGGTTCTAGGTCAGCCAAGCCTGTCCCATCTGCCCTCTCAGTAACTGGTTCGAGGTTACCCTAGTCTGTATCATCTGCCCCCTCAGTCACTGGTTCTAGGTCAGCCAATTCTCTCCACCCCTCCCTCTCCTCCAAAGATCATAGGGAGAGCATTGTCTTGTCTTATTATTTTCAAGCATGACTGCCATTATATAAAAAAAAAACACTCAGCACCCAACTGTCACATGACCTTGTTCCAAACCTGGTAGGCTACAGCTTATCCAGTAGTAACTGTGATTATGGTAGTAACGGGTGTTCAGTACTACCAGTGCTGATGTGAGGCCCTTTTCACTGTTCTAGTTCAGCTCAACACTCCTCTGTACTTTGTCTACATCTAGCTAGTCAAAGACGTCTTATTCTCCTTTCTAAATCTCCTTAGCAGATTGTGCGAAATATGCAACCATTTATTCTACCTACTAGCTTACATGCTTCTCAGCTCCTGTAGATCTATTCCCTAGATGAACCTCCTCAGCAATTATACTAACATCCATCCTACAGTCTTCAAACAGACATGCAATTACCCCACTGGAAAGATGAACTATGCAGTTCTGTCTACCTGTATCCCCTATCCTTGTTTAGACAACACCTGAGACTACTTGCCTTTGAACAAGGTGGTAAGTTAATAATGATAATAACAATGCAATAACCTAGACTTAAATATGACAATCCTCCTTAATCTGTATTCTCCAGGAAATCTTATACGTATTTTTCCAGGCCATCTAAATTATCAGTTGATAAGACATGGTACGATACCGCTTGTGATTTCTGACTGCTATGCTCCATCCTCTTTTCCATAGGTCTCAAGTAACCTTCCCACGCTGCTGGAAAAAAAGACTTTCATAATTACACCCCAGATTTCAATGAAAAGTAAAAGTCAAACAGTTCAGACAGAGAGAAACAACATTTTAAAGATATGAATGAGTCACACAATGAATGGATAATAAGGAGCACTACATAAAATATGTATATAGCAGATGATATGCTGATAATATGTTGATCCCAAAACTGCAGATCTACTTCCAGTTATGCAGTCTGTTATTAATAATACCTTGAACATGCCATGCTTAAACAAAATAAAAGTAAACTGCTAAAACATTATTCTTATCTTTCTTTTGGTACTCTTGTCTAATGGTAAATCAAACCCTTTACATCTAAGTAGAGCCTTCCCCATTCTGTGAATATCACTGTATTGACAATAGCAACATTCTAAATTTATGCTATACAACTTTCTTCTTCTTTTTTCATTCATTAGTGTTTAACATCTAGTAGACTATGCAAAAAACTCATCATATACTTATACATGGATCAGAGTACAACCTAGTCTCTCCATGCTTATCAGACTTTACATTGTTTATACTCATTTGTTTATATAAAATCCCTATGTTTTTTTGAAACTTACCATCTCTAGGCATCGGCTGTCTCCTGGTGACCTACCTTACCTTCAAGTTTGAATTAGTCCTCACAGCACTACTAGTCCCACCACCACTCAGATGTCAATGGGCAAAATAATCAGCCCAGTATTTCTACAAGTTCTATTCACTTCAACATATTCTTCACAAAAGAAGACAGACTGCCTGAGGCACCGGGATTTATGACCTCAAAAAGCCTACATTTCTTTTCATGTCAAAATCCCCCCACCTCCATGTCTGGATGACACCTGACCCTTCCCCTCTCCTGCAAAGCTGGCCCTACTTATTTGACCTACCTGCTAATGATTCTTCAATAAACCAGGTGGAAGGTGACTAGACATGGACAAAGTAGTCTGGCACAGTACTACCTTTCTCACTACCTTTCTCATCAGAGCCATGTGATCTGCACTATGCCTGGAGATGTATTCACTCCAGTCACTGAATGCCCCAAGAGTAAAACATTACAAATGAAGAAATCATTCAAAAGACATATTGTAATTGGATTTTACATCCGTGTGTGTGTGTGTGTGTGTGTGTGTGTGTGTGTGTGTGTGTGTGTGTGTGTGAGTGTGTGAGTGAGAGAGAATTAATGAATGTGCTGTTAACAGAATGATACAATTGTCATTCCATGTTTTCCACATCTATGCCACTAACACTCTCCAATGGTACTTTTAGTAGGCTACATTTCTGTACAATGAGTAAAATCATTTAATTAAAGTATATATTGTTATTTTCCTTGCTGCTGTTTCCAAGTTCATATCTCCAAAGTCTGTTATACGAAGGTACTTTATGAATACATCCATTTTAAGGAGCCGATAAATAACAATAATCAGACCTTTGTTTGAAAACAGATGTTTAGGCTGGGATGACTCTGATAGATATATCTCAGAAATATAATTTATTTCCATACATTTGTAGGTCTACAAACTTCTAAATTGCATTATCTGTTTTCTACATTATACTGACCTTCACAGTCAGGTGAGAATCATTCAGAGCATTTTGTAATCCCTTTTTTCATCTCATTCTTCTTCACATTGGCCACGTGTTCCATATCTGTTTGTCTGTCTATATGGCTATCTATCTGTCTATAGTACCTCTCATCATCATTTGGTGTGATATTCTCTTTCAGGCTAAGAACATCTTTAAGTAATCTAACCTTTGTCAAGGCTATAGAAGTGAGAGCTGAGCTCTAAAATGGCCTTCATTCATTGCAGGCTGAGGGTTTTTATTGGTTTACCCTATCCTCTCCTATTGCAACTGATGTTCTTGGCCTCTTCATCTCCCTCATCTATGCGTATGCTCAGACACACACACACACACACACACACACACACACACACACACACACACACACATATATATATATATAGATAGATAGCTATAGATATATATGGATAGATACATAGATATAGATATTGATATAGATATACAGGCGTGTGTGTGTGTGTGTGTGTGTGTGTGTGTGTGTGTGTGTGTGTGTGTGTGTATGCACCAGGAGTTAGCATGCAAGCATAATTTTGCCAGAGCCAAGTGTCCTTCCCTATTCCTTTACACTGTAAAATGTTGCAGCATACCAGAGCACTACCCTTCATCAGAATTGGTGATTCACCCCTACCTCTTAATTTCTACCATCCTATATTGTTTCTTTCAGTGTCTCTACTATTGCTAATCAATTGCCTTGTCATGTGAGCTACAGTCATGTTTCCATTCCTTTGCTCCATGAAGATGGCACGTTTAAATTATTATTTATTATAGGCAAAACTTGCTTTTAGTCATTACACTGGTAACTGCATTCATCTTTTTGAATAGCTTATAATAATGTACAAGTATGCATTTATTTATTTCTGTTATTCTTAAAGAATCATGGACATAAGAGTTGTATATTAAAGTAATTTATTATTATAAAGGAGATGATGCATTCTTCTATTTCATTCTCACTTTAAGACATAACCATCTCCTTGAGTGATGAGTGCATAATAAGAGGTTCTTTGCCTTGTCATAAAATATTCAAATATAAATCTCATTCAGACAATCAATTCTGTTTTGTAAAGGACTAACAAAAGATTGATTACCTTTAACAAAAGTTTTTTTATATCATAATACAAACCAATTTAAATACAAGCCTATTTTGCCAAGAAACTAGTGACGATCAGCATACAAGTCTGCAAAACTCTAGTGCTTGTTTATTGTTCTGATGAAATTTTGCTCAACATGTATATCTGTTATTAAATGGCATTATTTTATTTGATGCATTTGAAAAAATAACAAAACAGCTTCTATATATCATAATTTATTTACTTAAGTAGAAAAAGTCTATGAAGCCTGCAGATGTTATGACTCATTTGCAATGAAACTACAAAACTAACATCAATATTTTTTTTCTTTTTCCTTTAGTGTGTTCTTACTAGTACCATCATAATATAAATATACCACATTATACTTTTGAATACCAGTGCCCATAAGTTCATAAAGTCAATATTGACAACTACAGGCCTTCAAGAAGCTTCTTTGCTGTAACTCCATTCTCACATTTTCTACTCACCACATATTTATCATTATCAGTATTATTTACAAAGGAAATTAAATAATAAACTGTTGATGACAAGAAGAAGCTCATCCCTAATTTTGGAAGGTGCTATCTAACATCTGCCATGTTTTCTTCTTTTGTTGAAATTTATTTTTAACATCAGTTTCCTTGAGCTGGTGTCACATATCATTCCAAGTCGTGCATTCAAAGAATAGATTTTCAAGAAGTACTGGATCAGATATCACCTCATAATTACATCTAAGTAACATATAATGAACAGAATATAGCAATTTCTAAACCATTACATAATAGCTCAAGTTTTCCAATTATCTTATTTTCCATGAAGACTATATTGTTCCTTTTCAAGCATTTTCGGTAGATTATTTGAATGTTTCTAAACATAACATCGTGTCTAACAATGGGCTGAATTTGTAAAATATATAAAATAAACAATCTCTGAAGTGATTAGGGCATCCTTCTGAATTAGATGGATTCCAAGTGTGCTTTTCTGTCATTTTTAGATAATTAGTGTTCAAAACTTAACTTGTTGCTTACTGTTCTCCCTAATCTAGATTGTGCCATTATCATGATGTGAGCATTTATTTTTGTAATTAGAATGAAGGTCCCTTTGGTGAAGTCCTACAATACTAAATGTATTATTGTTTAAGGTGAGTTCATTAATATTCCACCAGCTGTGTAGTTCTTGTAAAACTCCTTGGGGAACCGTGCCTGCCATCTTTTATTGAAGTAATTATATTATCCAGTTTGGAGGAGTCAGCATATTTGTTACCCTCACATCAGTATTCTTTATCATATCACAGAAAAATAGTACAAAACAAAATAGTTAGTCATAACTTAAAAAGCCTATAATGATGAACCATGACCCCCAAAATCTGACTGGCACATACAGGTGCTTAGCAGTTTTTACCAGTTAGTGTGTGTGTGTGTGTGTGTGTGTGTGTGTGTGTGTGTGTGTGTGTGTGTGTGTGTGTGTGTGTGTGCGCGCGTGTAGTGTCATTCAGTGTCCTTTATTTTTCATTTATTCCCTTATGTGTGATAGCACAGAAGGTCTAAATGAGGTTAAGATAAGCAGCAGTGTGCTCTTAGTCTGTCACCGGGTACTGCTGTTACTTTTTCAAACAATTTTTACCAGCTTCAGTTTTACAGGCCCCCCATCCACCACCACCACTGCAAGCCCATACTGTTCAATACCTGTAACAAGGAGCTATAATATTCATACATAGTTATGCAGTGAATGTTTCTCTTTGTTTATAGCACTTGGATATATGTTGCTACTTGCTCTACTCCATTTGCCTTGTCTTGTGCCTGAGTAATCTTTTTAATGATAAATATTCCCAATTTCACTAACAGTTTTTGATGTAAGGAAGGAATACCTTATTGTTTATATTCCGCTCTGTGCTTAAGTTGAGAAATAAAGTGTATATATAGGTTAATCTAGATGTGTTTTTTTTATTAATAAGATAGGATTTGAAAGCCAATAGTTCTTCTTTTACACATGTTAATGCTGTGATGCTACCAAAGTTCTGTTTTTTATGTGTCTTTATATTTATGCGAATACACATTCATGCATGTCAAAAACAGTAATATAGAACTCATTCAGAGTATCCTTTTGGAGTTTTAATTTAGGTAACTGAGTATAACATCCTAGCCATTTTTTACAAGTTTATTATTTTATGCAGGTTAATTTCCACTGGCTAATTCTAGTAAGGGTTATTTGTTTATAACTGAGTTTGATTTTATTAATTATTTTATTTATTTTACATTTGTTTACCGAGATAGTCCGACTGGATACAGGTCCATTTTCAGTGGAGGCCTGGGGGAGAAAAGCTCCACATAGACAAACTTACATAGATTGCACAGAAGTTAGCAAACAATTATAAAAACAAAGTGATTGATAGGCTAAAGATATAATGCTATTATCTTTGTTTAGTATGGATGTTATAACCATAGGTGGGTAGGAGAAACATCTAATACACTACCATTCATAGCTGTACTGCAGTTTGCATGTTCTAAATTGTGCTGAGTAACACAGTTAAAAACTGGCTATTTTTATTTAATGCAGGGTAATTAAAATCTTCTGTAAGGACTGTAGCTATATTCATTTTGCATGAATACATGAAATGAAAATGAAATTAAATATTAATATATTCACATTTGAATCTCTGTGGGTTAGTCATAAATCCAAGTTTTTTAATTTTACAGATGTAAGTGTGAAGTCAATGAAAGGTCTATATATAGGGTTATGTTTATCACTTTCACATTTTGCATAACCTTTGGTTTCTTGAGGTATAAATGAAGCTTATTAACCTTAAAAGTTTTTTTATTATATGATCTCCTAAAACTAATTATATGTGCTATTGTATTTGTTGACATCTATGTTGACTACACCAAGGAAATAATAATTAGAAATTGTAAAATTAAGCATGAAATTCTTAAAGTTGTAGGTATTAGGATTTGCAACTACTGAACATTAATACATAAACAGGAAGATAACTGATGAGTACTTAATTTAAAGGGAGAGACTTCAAAATATGTTTCTGTAGTTATTAATAGTGTGATCAATGTAAGTAGAACTGGGAGGGGCTTTTGAAGTTAAATTAATGTAAGCAATGAAAATTCATGAGTCGTCGGGGTTTTTGACCCAGCAGAACAAGGCAATTGATATGAAATCAGTTTTTTTTTTCACATGGAAGCCTGTTTTAGCAGCTGAGAACATTGTGATGGCTTTTCATTTCATTTAAATAGAAAAACACGCACACACATCTTTTACTTTGTCAGTTCAGAAGCAAGTAATATTCCCTGGCCCATATAGAAAGAAGTACAACATTTGTGTTCTGCCTTAAAGTAGAACTTAATTTCCATGAAAATGTTTAAATATAATAACACTGCAGTAAGACAAAAGAAAAACAGGTAGAAACAATATATAACTTAGAAACAACAACAATAGTAATAACAACTAACCCCTGAGTACCTTATACCACTATTTAATGATACCTTAATTTGAAAGAATAATTTCAAGTTTTTCAGACAATTTACAATCAATTAGTCATTAAAAAAACCTCACTGAAAGAAACAGATTATGGTCTTTTTCCCATATATCTCAAAACTCAGAGAAAAATCACTATATAAACTAATGTTGCAGGAAGTGAAAGGGAAAGTAAAGCAATCAGTGTAACAATACAAACCAAAGAAAATATCATTTCCTATTGCAGTAACTTTTTCTACTAAGTCTCTCGTGATAATTTTAAATTTGTTTCCTTGTTCTCTAAATAAAAGCAAGTTCCATGTTCCGCCCACTGTTCATAATTTCCTTTGAAATTTATAGAAAGAAGCATAAAGCTTGTTTTTGCACTAACCTAGAACTTTTAAAACACACAAAAAATGTTAAAATAGAATAACAGTGCCTTAAAAGAAGAAAACAAGAAGAAAACAATGTTATATACTACAAAAGGTTTATTTAATTTATTCACTTTATCATTTCTTAAACAATGGGACATAGTAGGACATATATTACATTGTCTATACACACACTGACACATTTATGTTAGGAAAAGAATGCAATTATCTTATCTAGGCTTATACACTACAGATAACAATACTTATTGCATGCCCCACAGCTTACATCTCTTAGCTACAGGAAATCATTTCTGTTAACTTACTCAGGATTCCTTTCAATCGTAACTGAGCTACGTACAGAATTATAACTGTTTGTACACAGAAACTATCACTACACTATTTTTTTTCATCTGAGGTTTTAATATTTCTGAATTCCTAACCCCCATTGCTACTTGTAAGGCCTGTGGTGAACTGGAAGAATGAAGGGATCCTGTGCAGATGATTCCTGAGCCAAATTTAAAATACAATGGGCAATAATAAGAAGGAACAAGTGAAATAAATTCCTATAGTTAGAAAGAATATGACACTGTGTGCACTGAGGAAGATGAGGAGACTAGAAATGCTGCACAGAGAGAAACAGAAAAGTTATGTTATATTTACCAATTTAGAAATTAATTCTAAGGAAGAAAATGTGCTTTGTTGTAAAAATAAATCAGGGTTACCAGCTACTCTAAATGACAAAGAAGACATGCCTTGATTAGTAAGAAATGTAGGCTGCATTTATTTTGTTGGGCCCTCTACTAAAGTATGGGTAATATTGAGCTACTCAGCTGTGTATCACCAAAAAGAAATATGCCAGCCTTATTTTCTGTGATAACTGTAAGATCTACAAATCCATTATGATTCCCTACAAACATGGCAGCCACTAGAAATGGTGAAACAGTAGTTTTCTTTACCTAGATGATTTAAAAGCATATCTAAATGTTTAGTGCCTTTCATTCAGAAATGCATTTAATGAGTTTCCCAAAATGTTCGAATAATGATTTGTACTTTAATAAAACCATTTGACATTCAACGTTTATTGGAAATATTTATGAGTCTGCTTTGGAAATAAGTTTTCCTGCTGTTGCTATTTCACTAATATTTATCTGCTGCCCATAAGAAGTAATTCCCATCGGCAGGCAGTTTTTAACATTTTGTGATTTAAAGAGGCATTCAGAGTCAGGAAGTTAAACTTAAAGCCATGAACATGAGGGGACATGGGACTTGGACATAGATGTGGTGGGTTCCTTTTGCTTGCAGGACACTGATGTTTTTCTTTTATAATAGCAGTAAACTGGTAGAAGGCTAAATCATTAGGAAATCAGGCGTACAGCAATAACTGATTCTTGTTTGCAAATAACTAACTAAATAAATACATTAGCTAAAGTTGTCATCAAATGGAGAAGTGCATCGATAGCTGGTTTAATAATACTATCCACAGCAAGGTCTGTGGTCTTTGATAAATTCCATTTTATTTATAATACGGACTGTCTCTGTGTTCTACAAGTTTTAAAAGAGGCTTGTTAGTAATCTGTACATATTTTGCCCATTCTTTATAGGAAATATTTTTATCCTGGTTGCAAATGATGCAATAGATGGAACCAGATTTTAATAGGAAATATGTAAGCTCAGCAAAATTCCTGAAAGCACATTCTTTCATTCTACATAATGAAAGGCAAACAGGGTGAAACAAAACACACACACACATACACACACACACACACACACACACACACACACACACACACACACACACACATATATATATATATATATATATATATATATATATATATATATATATTACATCTCATTTCCAGGCATACCTATCCCAGGAATAGGGCCTGTCCAGCAGCAGTAGAAGCAATTGTAGGCTTCATTGCTTCTGAGTCTATTTATGTAAAAGTTAACTTTATTCTTCCTCTCAGCAACCAGAGACTCCTCCAGAAGGACAATCAGCAGGTTTAATCTATTTGTCAAGAGCAGTACCAATACTCTATCTCTGCAAGATATAGGCAAGATGGCTTTTAGGAAGCACATGTGAAAGAAGATTGAGTTAAGGGAACTTAAGATAGAGTTAAATCTTTTCATACATAGAGAGGTTTGTGGTGACATTAGAGCTCTCCGAATATTTATTTAACATATGGTAATATTCAATGCAATCTAAACCTTGGATATCAGTTTCATACTAATTAGGATTATGGGAGTAAATTGTAATACCATCTTGCCTACCTGTAGTAATAATTTCTTTAATACCTTTACTCACACTCATATTCTTTGTAGAAAAGCAAATCTAGTTTTTATTATTATAACAAAGTATGTCTAGCTTTTTTTAACTTCCAACTGAGGATGCATGTCTTACTGCAGACTTCAAATTGTTACAAACTAGTGCCACTCAATAACATGATTAATGTATTTAAAAGTTCATCAGACGTACTTGCACTTAACAAAAGCATGTGCCTTTTGTTGCAGAGTGATCACATTTAAATCTCAATTCAATTAATAGTTTAGGTTCATTGAATTCATTTTAATAACAACATCATATTTTCTTATCACCTGCTGCTGAGACAATATTTACAATTTTTTTGGAAAAGTTCAGTATTGTCTTTGTATTTGTTCAATTTGTTTTACATGTTTCATTTTTACATGTTTCCTAACAGTCCAAATGTGCTTTTGCTTGCTTTTATCTACTATATTAAATATGATCAGCACTAAGGTTATTGTTCCAGACATTATATATTTCAGAATGCAGTGTGACTATTTTGGAGACATCTTTAGATATAACTATGCGTAGGTTAAAGTTAGTAGGAGTTAATTTCCACTGCTACACTATTTGTTTGATATGAGTAAGATTTATTCAAGGTTTCATCACTCAGTTCCCATTTGGCAGTTGTACTTATCTTTCAAAATCCTAATAAATATTTCCCCTGTATTTTAGTTTCCTGTTATGAAGTCAGTCTATGAACTGGCAAAATCCCTTATGCAAAATGCTACTATGTGATGCCTTTTTATTGCATAAAAGAGCTTGGCATCATTAGTATATTCTGTTTCTAAAATTCTATGTGGGGCTGTCAGACAGAGACTGCAATCATCTTTAGTCTCACTATTGACCCCTGTGGGACTCAGGCTACCATACTGAAAAAACTCACCGATTGTTCATACAGAGTCTAGTCCAGTCACAAAGCCATGGGTATATGGGTTTATTTCCAAACTTAGCGATATTCAAACAAGAATATTATACTGAGACTGCAAATGACCTTGCCATACGTTCACCAGTATAGCCCTTGGACTGTGGTCATTTAATTTATGTAAGCCTTACTTTGATGGCTTCAAGAGCCGATATTCTATAATACTGGCAGGAAATTACTGCAAAACAACTCTTTGTAAAACTAAAGTTTAGGTTTACAATTTTTTTCTCTGTTAAACACATTTCTTAGTGTGCACACTACTGGACCTATACCCCCCATTTTGGTCTGAATATTTTAGTCTGTATTGGTTAATAATCAACAGTTTGTTCCCCTGTTTTCTTTCTCTCTCTTTTTCTGGTGCTTCTACTCAGTTTACTTAACTGTTTTTAATAGCTGATCTTTTCCTCAGCTAACAGTTTTTAAACTCCCTAACTTTTCACTTGTTATTTGTGTACTATACCTGATTTAGCTTAGCAAGATACATTTAGCTTTTTTTCTTTTATATCACATTAATTGTTTTCTGCCCTTTTTTCTCCAACTTGTGGCTCAACCTGCTTCATTCCCCTCGCTGCTGCTCAGGCACACTTTGCTCCCCTACCCTACCCCCATTCCCACCAACCCCTCTTTCCTGTACTTTATACTTAATTGGACACTCCCCCTGGAACATTTACAACTTGGTTTCTACTTAGGTCCAGCTACAGATATCCAACATCTTTACAATCTGCCATATATAATTTACAATGGCTAACTTAAACTCACATATCACTCCCCTTCAAGCCCTAATGCACAAGAGACTAACTTTTAGTCATATTACTCTTATAACAACCATATTATCCCTTGCTCACATTACTTCTTAACAAAGCCGACTTCATGCGTCCCTCCCAAATTGTGTAACCTCTACTACTTATCTACCCAAACTTCAAGGTATGAACATTAAAATATTTTCTTCACTCATAAACAACACCTTACATGCATTTCTCCTTTATTAAACATCCCAATATTTCAAAACCATCTGTGAAATTTAATAAACTTATACTTGCTATAACAAAGACCATACCATATCTATTCAACAAACTAACATTAAGTTGTGATATACACCCAAACCCAGGACCTATCACTATAGTTATAACAAAGACCATACCATATCTATTCAACAAACTAACATTAAGTGGTGATATACACCCAAACCCAGGGCCTATCACTAATACAAACTCAAACATTAACACTACCATGGACCACACTCCACTTACAATTATTCCCCAAGGATGTAAAGGTGATGTACTCTTCTTGCATTTGAATATTAGAAGCATTACCAATAAAATCCATGACCTGCATGCTATTATTAGTCTATATATACCAGATATATTAGTAGTTACTGAAACCTGGTTGAAACCTCAAGTCACAAATGATGAAATTCTCCCCCCTTGTTATCGACTCCTGAACTCAGCGTTTGTAATACACTTGGAAGAAAAAAACAACAGTACAAACCGCTGCTGACACTCGTATAAAGGACAGAACTGGATAAAATCAGTCCACAATAGAACGCTGTAATCCACAAAACAGTATTGTTGTAATGGTTCATCAACTTGAAATCGTAAAATGAATGCCACAATAAATCGTCGCTCACAAAAACTGTTTAGTAGTTTAAAATGTAATCACCATACAAGATACAAATGTTAAGCGCTTTCACTCGTACATCACGAGCTTCCTCAGAACAGTCTAAATAACCTGTCATTCATTTTTAAATACACCAAATTGGCGCCAAAACAATAATATCCTTAAAGCTACAGTGCTTGTTCCCTAGTTATAAACTGAATACCTATATAATAAAAATATTACCGTTACATAAAAAACATATTGAGTTAAAATTATAAAATATGTGAGGTTGTGTTTAGTTGTATGTGTATGTATATACCTAGAACTTCACCAAATATCAAACCAACATTTAATATGTATTAAAAAACATTTTACTAACATATTATGACTCAAAATCTATAAAATGGGTCCACCTGCTTGTATCCATCCATGCATACTATAATTAATAATACTTTGCTGATATATTGCAAAGTCTAAAAAATATGAAAATATAGAACTAAGCCCTTCATCAACTTTTTATCATCAATAATGGCTTAACAGTAATATAATCATTTATTCCAGGCCATGTCATTGCATCAGTGTAAATTTGCCACCAATATTCCCTATATGCCAATATATTTTTTATATTGCCCCCTCTGGGATTTATCTTAACTCTTTCTAAGATTGCGAACTTAAAAGAATGTTCAGTGCCTACTGCACTGATATGTTTGTATAAGGCATTTTTCACATCTTTGGTTCTAATACTATAAATATGTGAATAAATCCTTTTTCCTGAATTGTCTCTCAGTCCTGCCTATGTAATATGCAGGACAAACATTACACTTAGCTATGTAAATAATCATACTAGTTTTACAATTGCCTTGTGTAGGTCTAATTATAGTATTATTCACATTCTCCAAAGAAAAAACCTTATCTTCACAGATATATTTACATTGTCCGCATGCTCCACATTTATTGGTATGTTTCTCATTTGCAGTTGACTGTGTGTGACTGTTTTCTAATATGTATTTCAGATTCTTCCCCATTTTGTAGACAAAGTGTGGTTTAGATCCCAAATTTTTTTGTGCTTCATCATCCATTAAAATAATTTGCCAATTATTAGTAAGTATATTTTTCACTTGGCATGAGAACGGACCATATTGTACTATACATGCTCTCTTAAAAGATGTATCATTCCCTTTAGTAGTGCTTCCATCTATTCCCAATGTAGTCGCACTACCTGTATATTTAAGTCCTAAAAGGGGGGTGTATTTATGACCCCACTCCTTGAGAATGTATGTTCCTGTGTCATTCATCATATGTTCATCATATCCCCTCTCTCTGAATAACCCAGTAATGAATTTCAACTCTTCTTCTGTGTCCTTTCTATCCGATGTCATTCTCAATGCCCTAATTACTTGCCCTTTATAGATGTTATATTTGAGTTTCTTAGGGTGGTTACTATTGTAGTCCAGATAAGAGTTGGAAAAGGTGGTTTTCCTGTTAATCTGAATAACCCTGAATAACACATAGAGTTAATTTTAGAAAGGATGAGGATTTTTTTCAGATGCCAAGAAAGGTTTATTCAGCAAAATGGAATCAAGGAGGGAGATGGAAGAAAAAGTTCTAAACACACCTGTAGAGAACACAGAGATTCATCTCACCTCATTAGATAACAACATTACTAATGAGATAACAACACAGGGTATAAGACAGGATGGTGCAGTACATGAATATAACAATTTTAAGATATTCAATTATAGTAGCAAAAAATTAGTGACTACGCATTTTACCCTTTTATCGAAAGGCTTAAAATTTATACCCACGACTAAATTTAATGTTGTGGATAGTATTAGTGAATTAAAACTATTCACTAGGAAATTAAATTTGGCCATGCAGTTTCAACAGAATACGGAACAAACTGTGCAGTTTAATCCTTTTAAGAAAAAAAGTTGTTACATTCCCACTAACAACTTATATGTTCAGAATTATGAAAAAAAGTCTGTAAGGGATTTGTATGTCTTAAGCAAGAAAGCAAGTAAGTGCAAGATTCAAAACAACTTAACTTATGAAGAGAATGTATTATTAAGGGAGTTGAAGTGTGATAAAAGTATTCGTATTATGAAACCGGACAAAGGTGGAGGGATGGTCATCTACGATGCCATTTCTTACAGTAGTATCATACACAATATTTTACACAACTCAGGGAATTATACTGTTGCATCTTTGAATGAAGTGAACCTAGCATATAGAAGGATTGACATGTTTTTGGAAGATTACTTACATGAGAATAGAATTAATGAAGAAATATACAATTACATGCAAGTAAAAGATCCGGTTATGGCCACCATTGTGGGCATTCCCAAAACTCACAAAGATATTTCAAACCCTCCCTTTCGTCCTATAGTCTCCGGGAGCAAGTCTAAAACATTTCCCATTGGGGAGGTTATTGATACGCTACTTAAACCTATTTATTCAAAAATTTCTCACATGACCAAGGACTCCTGGGAATTTTTAAAGAACTATCCCGTTACAATAGATAAACAAGACATTCTATTTACATCAGTGGATGTAGTGGACCTTTTTTCATGCATCCCTTTGGAACAAGGGTTGATGGCTTTTACTAACAGTTTAAGAAAACATTCTGGGATGACTTGGGATAGAATTACCCTATTAGTTGAACTTACCAGTATAGTGTTAGAGTACAACTTCATTTACTACGAGGGAGAGATTTTCAAGCAGACCAGAGGGGTAGCTATGGGGGTGGCTTGCGCCCCCAAATATGCCAATATGGTCTTATTGGATTGGGAAGAGAATTTCATCTTTAGTAGCCAATATTTTGTGAACATCAGCTACTATTCCCGATTCCTAGATGACATATACATCTTGTGGAAAGGAGATTCCCATTCCTTTCTTGCTTTTGTCCATTACCTGAATGAATCCAGTGACTTCTTGAAATTCACTTATGAGTGTAGCCCGAATGGGGTAGCGTATTTAGATACTCTTGTCTCATTAAAAGGTGAATATTTTAAATCAAAGATTAACAGAAAAACCACCTTTTCCAACTCTTATCTGGACTACAATAGTAACCACCCTAAGAAACTCAAATATAACATCTATAAAGGGCAAGTAATTAGGGCATTGAGAATGACATCGGATAGAAAGGACACAGAAGAAGACTTGAAATTCATTACTGGGTTATTCAGAGAGAGGGGATATGATGAACGTATGATGAATGACACAGGAACATACATTCTCAAGGAGTGGGGTCATAAATACACCCCCCTTTTAGGACTTAAATATACAGGTAGTGCGACTACATTGGGAATAGATGGAAGCACTACTAAAGGGAATGATACATCTTTTAAGAGAGCATGTATAGTACAATATGGTCCGTTCTCATGCCAAGTGAAAAATATACTTACTAATAATTGGCAAATTATTTTAATGGATGATGAAGCACAAAAAATTTTGGGATCTAAACCACACTTTGTCTACAAAATGGGGAAGAATCTGAAATACATATTAGAAAACAGTCACACACAGTCAACTGCAAATGAGAAACATACCAATAAATGTGGAGCATGCGGACAATGTAAATATATCTGTGAAGATAAGGATTTTTCTTTGGAGAATGTGAATAATACTATAATTAGACCTACACAAGGCAATTGTAAAACTAGTATGATTATTTACATAGCTAAGTGTAATGTTTGTCCTGCATATTACATAGGCAGGACTGAGAGACAATTCAGGAAAAGGATTTATTCACATATTTATAGTATTAGAACCAAAGATGTGAAAAAATGCCTTATACAAACATATCAGTGCAGTAGGCACTGAACATTCTTTTAAGTTCGCAATCTTAGAAAGAGTTAAGATAAATCCCAGAGGGGGCAATATAAAAAATATATTGGCATATAGGGAATATTGGTGGCAAATTTACACTGATGCAATGACGTGGCCTGGAATAAATGATTATATTACTGTTAAGCCATTATTGATGATAAAAAGTTGATGAAGGGCTTAGTTCTATATTTTCATATTTTTTAGACTTTGCAATATATCAGCAAAGTATTATTAATTATAGTATGCATGGATGGATACAAGCAGGTGGACCCATTTTATAAATTTTGAGTCATAATATGTTAGTAAAATGTTTTTTAATACATATTAAATGTTGATTTGATATTTGGTGAAGTTCTAGGTATATACATACACATACAACTGAACACAACCTCACATATTTTATAATTTTAACTCAATATGTTTTTTATGTAACAGTAATATTTTTATTATATAGGTATTCAGTTTATAACTAGGGAACAAGCACTGTAGCTTTAAGGATATTACTGTTTTGGCGCCAATTTGGTGTATTTAAAAATGAATGACAGGTTATTTAGACTGTTCTGAGGAAGCTCGTGATGTACGAGTGAAAGCGCTTAACATTTGTATCTTGTATGGTGATTAAATTTTAAACTACTAAACAGTTTTTGTGAGCGACGATTTATTGTGGCGTTCATTTTACGATTTCAAGTTGATGAACCATTACAACAATACTGTTTTGTGGATTACAGCGTTCTATTGTGGACTGATTTTATCCAGTTCCGTCCTTTATACGAGTGTCAGCAGCGGTTTGTACTGTTGTTTTTTTCCCCCCTCGTTATAGCATTATTCATCAGGATAGAATGCTGTAAAAAGGTGGAGGTTTAGCTATATTCTACAAAAGAGATCTATCTCTAACAGCTGTGGATCAAACCACCCTAAGCTTTAGTAAAGCTGAAATACTATGTTGCAAACTTACCGTAAATTCTAAAAAACATACTAGCATAATTGGAATATATGTTCCCCCAGGGGATAATATATCTATCCTAGAAGGTATCCTAGATTACATTTCATTTCTCAAAAACTTCCCCAGGCAATAATTGTATTAAGAGATCTGAATATTAATTGGACTAACTGTAATGGCCCAAATCCCACTAAATATGTAAACCTTTATGGGTTTACCCAGCTCATACAAAAACCCACCAGACTAGACAAAACATCAACTTAATGCTACATTCTAGACTGGATACTTACTAACAGACCTGGCTGCTCTCCTCACTCAGGCTGTCTCCCAGACAGCCTTAGTAGTCATCTCCCAACATACCTACTAAGACCACGGCTGTACCCAACTAAATTGACACTATATCAGCAGATAAGAAACAAAAAAAACATGAACCTCGATCTTTTCCTTTATACACTTTGACACTGCAACTGGTCCCCTCTTATAGTATTACCCCTAGATAAAGCCACTGATTACTTCACTAGTACCTTCCTATCTATCCTAGATGAGCATGCCCCTTTCAGGACTATTAGCGTTAAATCAAAGTTTGCCCCATGGTTAAGTAACAACTCCAGATCTCTACTAAAAGCAAGAGATAAAGCATGGCTACATTGGCAAAAAACAAAATCACAAGTTACTAGGCAGTCTTACTGTGAACTAAGAAACAAAGCAAAACACAAATAAAACAGGATAAAATAAATTACTCTCATATACAAACTAAACACCACAGTAATCCACAAAAATTCTGGGCAGGTATTAACAACATACTACAACCTGGTAAAGCTGGTACACCCCGTCCAACTACAAAAAAATAGCTTTCATTGTATAGCAGCACAGTTTAATACCTACTTCACAGAAACAACTCTCTAATAGTCACAGCTCTACTATTACATCACAGACACCTACACCCCATCGAAACAATCATAGCTTCTCTCTTCAACCAGCATCACTACATAATATTAGAAAACTTCTTAGAAAACTAAAACCCACTTCTCTAGCTGCAGATCACTTACCACCTGAATTCCTCAAACTATCTGCTGAAGTAAATGCATACTCTTGTCTCCATTCTAATAAATATTAGAACAATACGTTCCTACCATTTGGAAGATTTCATACGTCACCCCAATCCACAAGGGTGGAAATTCTACTGAATTGTCTAACTATCTCCCTATTGCAATTCTATCTCCATCATCAAAAATACTTGAAAAAATATTCATAAGCAACTCATGGATCACTTAAATTCTAATAAGTTGTTATCCAGCACTCAGCACAGCTTCTGACCACACCACAGTACCACCACTGCACATTTGTCATTTACAAACACCATTAACAACCATAGAAATAATGGCAAGCCTGTATCCTCCATTTTGTAGACTATCTAAAGCTTTTGATATGGTGAATCACAACAAACACCTACATGCACTCTCTGATGTAGCTTTATCACACTTTACACTTACATGGTTTCAGAGCTATTTAACTGGAAGACAGCAAGCAGAACGTTGGCAACAAAGTCTATGGGCCGGATTCAGGAAGGCTTACACGGAGTTCAAGAGTAGTGTAAGCCTCCGTGTAAGCCTCCCGATTCAGGAACAGCCCAAATCTCCGTGTAAGAGACAGCTAACACGTCTCTTACACTGACTGGGCGTGGAAATGCTCAATACCTCATTTGCAGCTGAAAGATATGCAAATGAGGTATCTGAGCGATCCACGAAGCAGAAACCAGTCCGTGTAACGGACGTGTTAGCTGCAGAAATGTACTCAGCTGACAACTGAGTACATTTCTGCAAAATTAAAAACGGAGCTATGTCAGCTCCAAATAAAGGGTGCATTTGTGTCATTAAGCATGCCAATGGCCAAATATGTGGCCATTGGCATGAAAAAGTGTTGCAAAAATATGTAATATAACTTTTTTTTTTCCCACGGGATTTTAAGGTTTAACTGCAGCGCACACCCGCGCAAACGGGGTGCGCTACCTAAAACTAAAAACCGAAGCTTATAAGCCCACAATTGTGGGATTTATGTATTACATGTAATGTCAATGGAGGGACTTGCAGACCAAAAACAATATGGCCTCCGTTTAGTGGTTGTCAAGGGGGGGAAGCTCCGTGTAAGACATGTAACTAGTCATTACTAGGCAATCCTATGTAAATGATGGTTACAATACTGAATCACACTGCCACATAGGTAATTAGCACTTTCTGAGTAGTGTAAGAGTTAGAGAAGGGGGAGGAATAGAGTAAGAGGTAGTTGACATCACGGGGGGGAAGGATAGATACAAATGTACCAGATTGGAGGGCAATGTAAGGTGAAAGATGACAGACAGACTTCAGGGAGGGAGGTGTGTCCCAACAGAACACTAGGAAAGTCAAGAAACTGAAGGCTTACGCTATCCCTACACTCAAAGTTTCTTGATATACGTGCATGCCTGCGTGTGCGCGCGTGTAAGGCAGGCTCAACATATGGGATCGTGTTGCAAACCGTCTACAACGGTTTGCGCGGGCGTGCACATGTTTAAGGCAGTGTGCGCTCGTTTTAACATGAATCAGCCTAGTTCACACCGTGTAAGGATGTGTGCGCGCGTGTAACACTGTGTAGGGATGTGTGCGCGCGCTTAAGTGACTGTGAGCATGTTTAAGTTGGTGTGCACATTGCTCCCCCTCAGGAAGCAGAGAGGAAACAGGAAACAACTAAATTACACGGAAACTGCCAGAGGATACTGCTGCAGTTAATTGTTGGAAACAATTGGAAGCAGGCAATTATGCAGGCAGACTAGAGGCCCAACCCAGCACTTAAAACACTGCAAAGAGCAGTGCAGGGTGTTTCTCACAAGAGATACTGCAAGAAAGTAAGCAATCAGAATTGAAAACTGAAAAAGCTGAACTCAGAGAAGAAATGCTAGGGGCTGCCATAGCTGTTATAATCAGGCAAAGGCGAATTGCTGAGGGTGGTGTCAATGCAGATGCTGACAGACAACCCAGAGTGAGGAGAAGGAGAAGAGTATACAGGCCCAGGGTCACCTACCATGGGTTACATGAGCTGGAGATAGTAGAGCGCTATAGAGTGGACAGAGAGCTCCTGCAGCAAATAGTTGAGCTGTGCAGGCCACGCCTCACACACAGAACCAACAGAGGGGAACCCATCCCAGTGGAAACCAAGGTATGTGTTGGCCTAAGAATACTAGCAACAGGTACCTTCCAAAGACCAACTGGTGATATGATGGGGATATCACAGGCATCAGCCTCCAGGGTACTGCACCAGTTCCTGGATGCCATGTCAGCACATGTCGGTGATCATATATATGCCCCTAATGACCGTGAGGTTGTGGCCAGCAATATGCGTCTCTTCCAGCAAATAGCGGGATACCCTGAGGTGCTGGGTGCAATAGATTGCACGCACATACGCATCAAAGCACCAGCTGGTGAGCGGGGTAGAGTCTACATTAACCGCAAGGGATACCCCTCCATCAACTTCCAGGTCGTGTGTGATGCTCAGGGCATAATAATGAATGTGTATGCTGGCTGCCCTGGGAGCTACCATGATTCCCACATCTGGCATCTGACACAGCTGTACCAATCATTTGCCAGTGAGGACTTCCCACACGGACACCTAGTGGGGGATGCAGGTTATGCACTTGAGCCGTGGCTGATGACACCCATCAGAAATGCACACACACCTGAACAGGAACGCCATAATGAGGCACACACACAAACACGTAATGTCATAGAGCGTGTGTTTGGGCTGCTCAAGTCATGGTTCCGGTGTCTGGACACATCTGGTGGAGCCTTGCAGTACACACCAACTACATGTACCCAAATGGTCATGATATGTGCTATGCTACATAATATGATCCTGCGGAAACAGCTGCAGCAGGACCAGCACAGGGCTGGGCCTAACATCCCCCCACCATTGCCAAGGCCACCACAGGCAGAGGGTGATTCGGAGGAGGAACAACCTGACATTGTCCCAGTAGGCAGAAGGAGGCGTGCCCAGTATGCCCTGGCCTTGGCAAAGAGGCAACGCATAGCACATACACTTGGTCAGTAGGAACACTGGGACTGATACCCGCTCTGACTCACTCATATAGTAACAGGGATGCCTAACATGACACAACTTGCTTCCAAACATGTACAGGGAGTGTAGTATGTGCATCCGACAGAGGCAGCCCTGCAGCACCACCTGAGGCATGAATGCCATGTGTTAAGTAATGTAATACCATGTACCATATGCACACCTGAGGACCCGACTAACATCCACCCACACCAATCATAAACCACAAAAAACACAAACCTCCCTCATAGGTGCCACAAGCGATAGTAACCTAGATGTAATGCTACCCAATGCCAGAAGTATAAATGCGTGCAGTGTAAACGCACACAGTATAGAGAATGTAGATATCAGTGCTGTAATAGAAAACAGGGTCAAAGCCCACATCAGCACCCTGACACTACCAGGTCACACCTCTGTCCTAATAGCAGGAACTGCCCCAGGCCTACTCTGGCAATGTGAGTGTCAAACGAAATATTACTGTCAACCTGGGTGCCCAGGACCCTGATAACATCTTCTGTGCTTAGAGGATTGCCACCTAGATGGGAACTAGGGGTAACCCTGTTGTTCCCGAAGGGTATGACTATGCATTGTTTAGCGTTTAACGTAAGGCCATGGCTCTGGCACCAGTTATCTGTGTCTATGAGACCCTTCTGAAGGATGTCTGTGTCAGATGGGTTTCCAACTATGCTTCCCAGTTTGCAGTCATCTGCAAACTTTGTCAGCCATAATCCTCCTGTGTCTGCTCGTACTTCTGAAAAGTAGACGCTGAACAAATGTGGGCCCAGGACTGAGCCCTGTGGGACACCACTTGTGACAGCTCAGGAGTGTGACATGGCACCAGCAACTTTGACCCTGTGTGTTCCGTCACTTAGCCAGTTTGCAACCCATGCTGTGATGTATGGGTTCACAATTAAGCTGGTGATGTTTTCAATGATACCTGAGTGGGGTATTGTGTCGAAAGCCTTTGCCAGGTCAAGGTAGGCTGTGTGGACTGCCTTGCCCATGTCAATGGCCTGGGCGACTGTCTTGAAAAAGTCAACCAAGTTTAAAAGGCATGATCTGCCCTTGACAAAGCCAAACTGGATTGGATCCAATGTCTGCAAGTTCCCTATGTCTTCATTTATAATTCCCATTATGATCCTCTCCATAGCTTAGCAGAACAGGCTTGTCAAGCTGATGGGATGGTATTTTCCGGGGTTGGTGGAGGCACCTCCTTTGTGAAGTGGGTCCACCATTGCCGTATGCCACTCCTTGGGCACATATCATGAGGTGAGGCTAAGATTAAACAGCTGCCCTAACTGCGGGTGTAATTACTCATTGAGTTCATGGAGCACACAACTGGGGACACCATCTGGTCCCATGGATAAAGTGTTTTCTGCCTTGGATAGAGCAGTTCCCACCCCAGCACTGGAGATGTTTGGGGGGCTACAATCCTCAGGTGTAGATACCCCTCCAGTTGGGGGGAGGGGGGGGGGGAAATCTGCACTGAACCTGTCAGCCAGTATGTTGGCAATGTCTGTAGGTTCAGTGATATTTACATCATTCCGAACTAATTCTGAGCATATCTGGGAGTTCCCTCCCATGTTTCAAACATAGGTAAAAAAGGCCTCATGATTGTCCCTTGAGTCCTGAGTGGGTTTACTCTCAAAACTCACCTCGGATGATTGTATGGAGGAACCCAGTGTTTTACTCACAATGAGCAGGGGTGTCCTCCCTTCTACGGATTTCGCTCTATCTCGTAGTAGCTCCTTCCTTGTGTTGTAGAGCTTGTTTATGGCTAGGGTCCACCAGACTGGATGCTTGCCTGTGGTACAAAGAGTCTTTGTTTCGTTTGGGATTGCCTGATCCATGCAGTCCTGGAGGTGCTGGTAGAAGGCATTTGTAAGTGATACAGTGGCTTGGGTAATGGTGTCCGCTGGCTTGGGGGCCTTGAAAGAGACCACACTAGTCCTTAGAAATGTGAAGTCGGCATTTGAGAAGGTCTTCACTGTTTGTTTGTCTATCTGGGGTGTGGGTGGGATGTGGACTCCCACTGAGATTAGTCCATGATCTGATCTCACCAATGATGGGTATACTTCTGGTGTTGAACAGTGTGACCCCATGTTCGTGATGATGAGTTCTAGTATGTTGCCTCCACTTGTGGGGATTGGGACCAGTTGTTCCATGGCATTTGAGTGTATGAACTCTAGGAACCTTTGTGTTACAGTGCTGTGGCTTGATTAGTGATCCCAGTCTATATGTGGATAGTTAAAATCACCCAGTAGGATGGTGTTTGGAGATACATTTATCCCCTTCAGTGTTTGCAGGACAGCTGTGTGAGGTACCTGAGTTTGAGAGGGTGGCATGTAACATGCAACAAACTGCAGAGCAGTCTTGCCTACGGTCACTGGCACCTGGATGGTCTCCGATGCATCGTGTGTTGCCACCAACCATGAGGTGAGGGTGTCCTTGATGAATATGGACACCCACCCTCCTTTCCTGGTGTTGTCCGGATTCTGGTGCCAGAACCCATGATATGAGGTAACACCCGATAGTGCCGGGGTGCTGTCAGAAGCTGTGAACCAGGTTTCAGGCACAGCACAGACATCAATGTGCTACATACTGAGAAGGGCATAGAGTGTGTGCAGCTTGAGGTTGAGACCTCTGGCATTGAGCAGCATTACCCTTAGTATCTTTCCTTTACTGTGTTCTAGGGTGGTAGGTGTAGAATCTGAATCTTGCATAAAAAAGGCACAATGGGGGTGGCAAGAGCATCAGCCGAAATCTGGAAGCCCAGGGGTGACAGGTGCAAGCCGTCCCTTGCAAATCAGTGTGGCCTGTCCAGCATGTTATCCCAGGCAGACAGACATTGGACCCCCTTTGAATGACACCATAGTTTAAGCAAATTATTACAGCTGATCATCTTGTCTCTGTTTATGTGGCATCATACTTGGTGAAGGTAGGATACTGCTGAAAGTCAGGGTCATACCTGCCTGGCCTACATAATCAGAGGGATCCTCTATGTCTCATTCCATGTAGTCCAGGGAGGTACATCACAGGTCGTTCACACCAGCATGGATGATGACTGGGTCAGACTTGTACTTGCAGTTGAGTGACCTGAGTGCTTGCATTATGTGGTGGATTCCAGTGCCCGATAGGCAGCTTACTGTGACCTCCTCCGTACTCGATCTGGTGAGAGGGACGTCAGTGTGTCTGACTATGGAGTCACCTATGACAAGTGTGTCTGGCATTGTGTTCGGCCTTAAGGGCTGTGACTGTTTTGCACACTGACTCTGTGGTCAATGTGTTGCATGTGCTGTGCCCTGTGGAGGCAGTTGTGTGAGTGTCTGCTGTGGTGGCCACTGCCGTTTTGGTAGAATTCTGATCAGAGCCTCCGAGTATGTCTCTGTGTGTCTATGTGTATGATCTTAAGTTGTGATAGTGCCATGTGAGACTGGATTTGTGATGTGTGTCGTTACCTTCACCTTCTCTCTGGTCTTGCTAGTCCTATGTTGAGAGAGCTCAGCCTCCACTTTGGCTATATAGTTGCATCTCTCACATGTATGTGTGTTTTATGGGAGAAGGAGAGGGTTGTCAGTGTACATGAGGCAAGTGTAACATTGCCTCAATATTCCCAGGTTCACCAGCTGAGCAGGAGAGGACACTAGCAACTGATCCCTAGACATGCTAGAAGGAATAGACAAAACAATGTTGGAATACAGGGAGATATCAAGCCCCTCAAACCACATCATAGTGTTTGACTGACAATACCTACACATACACCAGTGTTTCATAGTGTCATAGTCTACTACTAGGCTATCTGCCCTAGTGCATGTATAAGCCTAGCCATAGTGATGTGGCTATTGCCACCCCTTATAGTGGTAATAAGTGTACAGAATAGATTCTGAATATTGTGCTTCTGACTTAGTAGTGACACATTATGACCCCCTTATGTAATTGAATAACATGACTGTGCCTCTGTCTAGTCTGTGCCTCCGTCTCATATGCAGTTGTCCAGATGTCTCCTGAGGAGAGTCAGTGAGGGACTCTGTCAAACATGAACTGGGATACTCTGCTAGAGTGTGAGATGCCTCTGAGTTATGACTCTGTCCCTCCAGCATGTCCTATACATGTATGTGCTGAGGTTCAAATCCTCAGCTCTCATGGTTCTGGTGGATTTGGATTGCTTGCAGTGGAGCATGTCCACCAAATCCTGATTGGACATTGTCTTGTATGTCAGGCATAGGTCACCTGTAAGCATGCGGTATGACACTGAACAAAGCTGGATTTCCTCTATTCTGGAAGCATATGACATGTGTTGAAGAACCCTGATCTTCATGGTACATACTTTTGGGGTGTCTCCAGCTGTTGCAAGTGCTGGGCGAGGTACATACCATATGGGGCTTTGTATTCAATCATGGGCCTGATAAGGGAGAAGGATAGTGGAACAATGACCTCCTATGATCTGGATGGAAAACCCTCCATGATAATGTGGGCAAGAGAGAAAGTCTTCCTAACCACTTTGGCAACAGGGGTGTCAAAAGAGATGTCACTATCTACATGTGTCCCCAGGTGTCTGATTTGTTGTCTGTGCTCAGTTGGTTGCTGTCTATGTATTGATCTGTGGGTACTTTGTTCCTCCCAAAGGGGATGAATACACATCAGTTGCATTCAGTTTCAGGCCATGCGTCTGGCACCAGCTATCCGCCTTTGTGACGGCATTCTGTAGTATGTGTGCCGGCTGATGTATTCACTATGGTGCCTAGGTTGCAGTCATCTGCAAACTTTGTCAGCCACAACCCCCCTATGTTTGCTTTCACATCTGAAAAGTAAATACCATTAAGAGGGGTCCCAGGACACATCCTTGTGGGACACCACCTGTGACTGGCTTCGAATCTGACAAGGCACCTGCAATGTTGACTTTATGGGTTCTGTTTCTTAGCCATTTTGCAACCTATCCTGTGACATATGCTGTTATATGTCAGCTGTTGAGCTTGGCTATGATGCCTGAGTGTGGTATTGTGTCACAGGCCTTAGCCAAGTGCAGGTAGGCTGTGTGGACTGCGTAGCCCTCATCGATGGCCCTACTGACAGTTTCATAGTAGTCAACTAGGTGCAAAAGGCAGGATCTGCCCTGTACAAAGCTGAACTAGGTGGGAACAAGGGTCCGTAGGTCAGCAATGTGTCTGTGTAAGAGCTCCATAATGACTCTTCCCATAGCTTTGCAGACAAGGCTGGTTAAGCTTGTGTGGTGGTAGTTGCCATGGTCTGTGGAGGCATCTCCTTTGTGGAGTGGGACCATTGTTGCCGTATGCCAGTGTTCAGGTACATATCCTGTAGCAAGACTAAGGTTAATTAGTAGTTGTATATACGGGTCCAGCCCCTTCTGGAGTTCACATAGCATGCAACCGGGGATACCAGCAGGTCCCATGGATGCTGTGTACTTGTCTTTGCTGAGTGCGGCTCTCACATGGACATCCAAGATGACAGTGAGGTTACATACAGCAGTGATAACTATCTTCTTTTGGGGGTGAGGGAGGGGGTAAATCGCACTGAAGCTGTCCACCAGAATGTTGCCAATATCTGTCAGGTCACTGGAATATATGTTGTTGTGTACCAACTCGGAGCATATCTGAGGGTTCACAACCAGGTGTCTGACATAACTGAAGAAAGCAGTGTGGTTACCTTCATTGTCTTTGGTGATTTATGTCCCCAAGTTGACCTTGCATGTCTTTATGAGATAATGTAGCTTTCTACTAGTGCTGATCACAGCTGTCTTCCCTTTTGGAGATGTAGCTCTGTCTTGCATTAGTAACCCTCATCTGTCATACAGTTTGTTTATGGCTGGGGTCCACCAGACAGGACACTTTCCCTTTGTGGAGAGGGTCCTGTTTTTATTTGTGATTGCATGGTCCATGCTGTCTGACATCTAGCTAAGGGGAGGTCATTGTGGTTCTGCAGTTATCTTTCATCAGCATTAGAAATGACCACAACAGCCCCTGTGGGGTGTACCTCATGCAGACACATCCAGCACCTGTAAAGTCCACAACAGTACCTCACCAGGAGTATGAAAGAGCTGGAACACATGTAATGTGTAGCCTGATTAAACAGAGTGCAGCTCCACACACTGCCATGCTGTCCACCCAGATGCAAGCTGTGCCTGATGTAGAAAGCCATGTCCAAGCTGGAATCAATGCGCATGCTGCACCTTGTACAATCTGAATGGCAGGGAGTTATGCACATGAGGGACCTGAACCCCAGCACTGACATACATAGGACAGGCTGTACTGCATTATCCATAACACAGAAGCCACCCCACGCATGAGTAAACTACCAGTACAGGTTGTCCGTAGAGACACTCGTTGAGTCCCCTCAACAGGAATCCTAATGAGTGGATGGGAGATGGGAGGTTTACCCTGGGTATCAATGTTATGTCACAGGTAGACAGAGGCACTGTATACTAAACAAGACATATGTCATGGCAAACTACACTTACAATGTGTTGATGGACAAACACACTCTCCGACTAGCATTAGAAATGGCCTAGGGCACATCGGTAGTGTTTGCCAATTTACACCCATGTTGTGGAATACACTACTGATGTTGGATGAGGCTGTTGTAAGTAGTTCACATCTGAACATAATGCAACATGGTCAGATAGGTTCAAAGGTACATAGGTTTATACTAGGCTATCTTCCCTAAGGCAGGTATAAGCCTAGCACAGAGTTCATTGGCGTACAACACCCCTTATATGGAAACAGTACTGTGCCCATTATTTTATCATGCCTCTCTCCAGCAGTGACACAGTGACGATCCCCGGGTTAAATGTATGACCTTCCATCCACAGGTCAAGATACCTCTTGAACACAGCCAGCAAGGTGCTCTGCCTCACATGGACCGGGATTGTATTCCACAGCATAGGGAGTCTCCGGGTGATAACTCCATCCCCCCAACATGTCCAACGTACATCCCTGCTAAGGTGTAAGTCACCTGCACTAGTGGTTCAGGTGGATCTGCCGATTCTGAGGTGGAGCATGTCCATTAATCCCTGTTTGGACATGGCCTTGCATGTCAGGCACATGTCACCTCTAAGCAGACGGTATTTGAGTGAATAGAGTGGGAGTGTCTTCAATCTGGCAGCATATGACAGCTGTTGGGGTTCCTTGATCCTTTAGGTGGGGGACATTCAGGGCGTCTCCAATTGCTGCAGATGTTGGGTGAGATACATCCAGAATAGGGCATTCTACTTGATCACCGTTCTGATAAGTGAAGAGTACAGGGGAACAATCACCCACTAGATCTGGATGTGAATCCCATCCTGATCAGGTGGGCAATGTAGAAGGTCTTTCTATCCACATGTTGTGCACTTTGACTTCAGGCCATGGCTCTGGCACCAGCTGTCAGTTACTGTGAGTCCCTTGTGAAGGATATCCGTGTCTGATGCACTGTCCACTATGGCGCCCAGTGTGCAGTCATCTGCAAACATTGCCAGCCAAAGTCCTCCCATGTTGGCCTGTACTTCTGGGAAGTACATGACAAACAATGGGGGCCAAGGACTGAGCCTTGTGCGACACCACCTGTGACCAGCCTGGAGTCTAACATAGTGCCAGCAACTCTAACCCTGTGGGTCCCGTCCTTAAGCCAGTTTGCAACCCATCTTGTGACATAAGGGTTTACATTTCAGTTGTTAGGGTTTTCCACAATACCTGAGTGGGGTATTGTGTTGAAAGTGTTTGCAAGGCCAAGGTAGGCTGTATGGACTGCCTTTCCCCAACAATGGCCTAAGTGACCGTTTTGAAGATGTCAACCCAGTACAAAAGGCATGATCTGCCCTTGACCAAGCCAAAATGGGATGGGTACAATGTCTGTATGTCCCCCATATCTTTGTTTATGAGCTCAATTATGATCCTCTCCATAGCTTTGCAGACTCGACTTGTTAAGCTTATGGGGCAGACCCTAACCAGGCTGTTGTGCACACTATGGAAATGTAAAGCAGTGATAGGACTAAAGCCCAGGATACTGACCACCATGGTGAAAGTACTGAACCACTACACTATACAGTACTACAGTGTTAGGTCAGTATGAACGGATGTTGACAATTGTGTGCAAAGTATCCCATGCAAAACCTGCAGGCACAGTATACTCCTTGTTGTGTTCACACAAAAAGCATCTGGACAGTAACTACACAACATGGCACAGAACACACAACCATAATCTGGAGGTATTTGTTGAAGGTCACACTCATCCACAAATGTGATGTGCTGCAGAGTTCAATATATGGAAAGCCCACACTGGGCATGCTCACACACTTAAATAAATGAGACATCTTTCACACAACATGCCATGGGAAGGCTGAACTGGGCATGCTCACACACTTGGTCCAACTGTTACTCCTAGCAACTGTGAAAACACACCGGAGGATGCTCATTCCCCTTTCTAGACACTGATCATGTAAGCACCCTATAAGTATATCAGGAGAAAAGGAAGCTCTCAGTAATCCGAATAGCACGCTCTGCTAATGCGTCCGTCTCTAGTGTCATAACATAGTTAGGTAGGGGTTTGAATCCAGCAAGTGGCAAGTGTGTCTGAAGGGGGGTAAGTGTGTGTGTATGAAAAGAACATCCCTTTTGGCAACTGGGAAAACACACCACAGGACGCTCATTCCACTCTCTAAACTCTGATGATGTCAGCACCCTATAAGTATATCATGTGAAAGGGAATCTCCCAATAATGCGAATAGCGCGCTGTGCTAATGCGTCCGTCTCTAGTGTCATAACATAGTTAGGTAGGGATTTGAATCCGGTAAGTGTGTGTGTCAGTGTGTATGAAAAGAACATCCCTTTTGGCAACTGGGAAAACACACCACAGGATGCTCATTCCACTTTCTAAACTCTGATGATGTCAGCACCCTATAAGTATATCATGTGAAAGGGAATCTCCCAGTAATGCAAATAGCGCACTGCGCTAATGCGTCCGTCTCTAGTGTCATAACATAGTTTGATAGGGGTTTGGATCCAGCAAGTAGCAAGTGTGTGGGCAGGGGCGGGGTAAGTATGTATGACTGAAATCCCCCTTTTGGCAACTGGGAGAACACACTACAGGATGCACATACCCCTTTCTAAATGATATCACAATTATGTATGGCTTTTGAGTACAGACATGCCACGTGTGTTTTGCCCACACAGAATGCCCATGTGTGCGGGTTGTCCCTCACAATAATGCATGACATTGATTAAACCAGTTATGGCAATGCACACATGATGTATGTGTGTGCCAAATACACATATGTACCTGTGACCTTTAATAGTTACATGTGTGATGCCTGATACATGTGAATACATGGTATTTGCACAGGGTAACATTATGACTGTGGTCTTCTGTGCAGGTGCTGCATGTGGGATGTGTATATACAGTGTGAGATGTAGATGCTATCAGCCTAGTAGTGAGGGATACACACCTGGTCTGGGGCATATAGTCTACATGTTGCTGATGTACAGGTGCTGCATGTTCTCACCTGTTGTGGGAGTGGTAAGACGTTATTCCACAGCAATGCAGTGACAGCATGCTAAGAACCGTTCAGCCAGGGTGTCATAGCTACTCTAATTCATTAGCATTCAGTAATATGTCAGAATCCCTGGTGAGGGTCTGATGCCAACCAAGGTCAGGGGTCTACCAGCCTGTGTCACTTGCTCAGTGATCCCTTCCATGTTGCCTATCATGTATCCCAGTGAGGGACATCCCACATCAGCTGTGGTGGCATGGACAATGACTGAGTCATATGTGTCCATGCATCTGACTGACCTGTATGTTTGTGTTATGTGGTGGACCACAGTGCTCCATGAGCATATCACTGTGACCTACACATTGTCCAGCTTGGTGAGCATGTTCTCACTGTACCGGACAATAAAGGTACCTAACACAACTGCGGCAGTAGTGTTGTATAGCTGTACAGACTGTGCTTGTTTGACACACAGGATTTGTGTGCTATGTGTTATGCGTGCTGTGTGCAGGCCTAATGTATGCCTGTGTGCCAGCTGCAGAGATGTCTGCCAGTCATGCAGGATGCTATCCTTAGGCTCCACAACTTACCTGGTGTGTTTCCATGCTTGTATTGCTGTCCGTGTAGGTCCACATCAGATTGGTATTACTGTCACTGTAGTATTTCATGCCACCAGACAGGTTATGCCAGTACTGGGTTCAGAGTGCTTAGTCCACAGTTCGGCCATATGTTTCCATCTCATACATGTGTTGTACATCCATGGGCAGGGGATAGGGTTGACTGTGTACATGTGGCAGCTGTGACATTACTACATGACACACATATCCCACAACTGTACCATAGAGGTGACTGACAACTGACCTTTGCACATGCTACCATAGTATTGAGATTGCATTGGTGATTAACAGCACATAGGGCCAATGGTGAACAAGATACATAGGTCCATAGGTTCATACAGGGATGTCTGCCCAGGGCATGTATCCCCCTATGCAGAATGTGTGTGGCTTTCAACATGCATTGCAAATCTGTCTTGCTATGCCCTTTTCCAAGGTTAGTATACTGTGCCTCTGTCTCACAGTGACACATAAGTGATACCCAGGGTAACCCTACAATGTCACATCCAGTCATTAATATCACTCTTGAAGACAGTCACTGAGTCAGTCTGCCTAACCTCTATTGGGATAATATTCAAGAATGAAGGAAGCCTCCAGAGTTGTGAATGTGCCCCTCCAGCATGTCCTATGTATATCACTCCTGAGGTTCAAGTCGTTCCAGCATGTATCCTGATGGGATCTGGATATTCTGAGGTGCAGCAAGGCCATTAAGTGAGGGTTTGACATGGCTTTATATGTCAGGCACAGATTGCCTATGAAGAGGCAGTATGCCACCAAGTAGGGTTTGCAGTCACCTGCGACTTGCTCAGCCACAGTACTTCCATGTTGGCCTGTACCTATGGTAAATATATAATGAACATGACAGCTCCCAGGGCTGAGCCTTGTGGGACACCACTTGTACCAGGTTGGAGGCTGACATGGCTCCAGCAAGTCTAGCCATGTGTGTTCTGTCCTTGAGCCAGTGTGCAATAACCATAGTGACATAGGGGTTAATATGTACACTGTTGAGCTTCCCTATAATGCACAAGTGGGGTATTGTATCAAAGGCTTATGCAAGGTCCAGGTAGGCTGTGTAGACCTCCTTCCCCTTGACAGTGGCCTTGGTGACTGTTTCAAAGAAATCAAACAGGTTTGAGAGGCAGGATCTGCCATTAACAAAGCCAAACTGTGTATGGTGACATGTCTGTAGGTACACAATATCTAGATATGTGAGGTTCATGTTGATCCTTGCCATAGCTTTGCAGACAAAGCTAGTCAGACATATGGGGCGAATAGTGTCCAGGATCCGTGAAGGCACCACCTGAATGTAGAGGGACCACTGTTGCTGTACGCCACTCTCTGGCCACATATCGTGTAGTAAGTCTGGGATTGAACAGTGGTGTTATGTCTGGGTGTAGCTCTTCTTGTGGTTCATGTAGGACACAGCCTGGGACACTGTCTGGTCCCATTGATGCAGTGTTTATTGCTTTGGGAAGGGCATCTCTTACCTGAGCATCTGTGATGTCAGGGGGGGCAGCACTCTGCCGCGAGACATATTTGCCCTTTCAGTGTGGTGGGTGGGAGAAGGCAGCAGTGAACCTGTCCACTAGGATGATGGCAATGTCTGTGTGTTTTGTATTTGTGTGACAGCTTGGATTACCTCTGAGCATATCTGGGTAGTACCACCCAGGTTCCTAACATAACTACAGACAGCCTTGTGATTATCCTCAGTGGCTTGTGGAATCTTTTCTCAAAGATGGCCTTAGACAATTGTATGGGTGCCTGTAGTTGTCTTCCAATAACCATCAGTGGTGCCTTCACATTTTGGGAGGTTGTTGTATCATGTGGTGGCGTCATCCTTCTATTGTATAGTGTGTTTATGGCTGGTGTCTGGCACCCAGGACATCTGCCTTTGGAGAATTGGGTCATGCTTTCATATGTGGTGTCATGATCCATGCATTCCTGAATGTGTCCATAGAATGCCTTTATGCAGGTATCTGCAGTCTGGTCCATATTTTCAACAGGCCTGGGGCCTTTGAAGGTTTCCACATCATTTATGAGGGGTGTGAACTTGCTTGACATGAGCTGTTGACAGGCGTGCGCCCCCAGACAGAGCAAGGTGAGGGTCACATTTAGCTACCTGTCGGGTGATAGAATGTGCCACATAACACAGGCACACAGGTCACTCCACAGCAGGTACAACTATGAGGCAGTCATTGTCCATGATGGCGCAAACAACCTGAGACGTACCTCCCTGGACCACATGGAAAGAGACACAGAGGAGCTCTTACAGCACCCTCTCAAACCCAGGACTCCCACACAGCCTTCATGCTGACACAGGAGAGTATAGATTTCTCTGCAAACACCATCATACTGGGTGACATCAGATACCCAAACATAGACTGTGAACATTACACAAGCCACAATACCCAAGCTCTAGGGTTCACATAGATCAGACATTCTTCAGCTATGGAACAGGTAACCAACCTTCCCACAAGAGGGGCAGATATACTAGACCTGATCATCACAAGCATGAGTACCAAATGCTCACCACTGGGAGTATATCCCTCATTGTTGCAATCAAACCATATACAAATCACACTGGAGTACTGGATCCCCCACATATGCAAACCTCGAACACATTGATGTGTGTGTGGGAAATGCCCCTATTAGCAGTTGTGATAGTACAGTACAGGATGCAGATCCCCCTTTTGAAACACTGATGATGTCAGGACTCTATAACTATATTACCTGTATTAAAGTCCTCCTGTAATTCGCATAGCGCGCTCTGCTAATGCATCTTTCTCCAGTGTCATAACATAGTTAGGTAGGGGTTTGAATCCTGCAAAGGGAATGTATGTGTGTTAGTATGAGTGGGGTTTATGTGTGTGCACTATGCTGGGAGGGATAAGTGCCTTTTGCCAACTGGGAGAACGCACTACAGGGTGCACATCCCTCCTCCTACACACAGATGATGTCAGCACCCTCTAAGTACAGCATTAGAAAGGATTTCCACAACTACTGCATATAGCACACTCTGCTAATGTGTCTGTTTCTACTGACATAACACAGTTAGGTATGGGTTTGCATCTTGCAAATGGAAAGTATGTGTTTTACTGTGGGTGGGGTTAGTGTGTGTGCACAATGATGGGGGTGGGATATGCACTGCAGGGTGCTCATTACCCTTAACAAGCAGTGATGTTGACAGCACCCTATACAAACAAAACTACAAAAGAGAAGGTGGTGGTACCAATAACACATGTAAGGTAACACTGCTTCAAGTAATGTCCACAAAACAAAGTAGGATAATCAAACAATTCTTTTATTCTATACAAACAACATGACAACAGACAACTGCCAGTACTCAGTATAGTGTTACATGCTACTGTAACACGCACATATACCAGAATATACCTAGATAGTGTTTTGAAGCCTGTATGTGGCAAGTGTGTGGATGTGGGAAGTGTCTGTGTGTGCATTTCCGTATGGGAAACATGTTTGATGTGGCAATCAGGGCACCACAGTACCTGATGCACATTACATCTTTGAACTGATGAGGTTGCCTGCACCCTGTGAGTACAGGTAGAGAAGAGGAAGTGAGTAGTAAACAACATAGTGCACTTCTCAAATGTGTACCTGTCATGTATCGACAGCTACTCATGTAGGGTAATAAATTATGGGAATGGCAGGTGAGCGTGTGCATGTGTGTGGGTAGCAGGGTGTGTATAAAATGCATGTGTGACAGAACAGATACATATAGCTGAATCTACATAACAGCACATGATGCGCATTCCCATGGTCAATGTTAGCATGTGACGGTGTGCAGCTGGTACACTTTGGTATGTAGTATGGGTGCAGATAACAATTGAGGACATTCATACAGTTACTGCAGCAGGACTGCTGGGATATACACACAATCATACTGGAACACTGAACAGTTACAAACATGTTACTACTTATACACATCTATGTAGTCACCCTGTGCATCAGCAACGTGTATACCTTTTCCTGCACCAATGTTGTAGTATGCAGGAGGTGGCACAGTGTCATCATATGCACAGGGTGTGGGTTAGGTATGCCCAAGCCAGCCACTGGTGACACCAATTGACATGTGTGTGTATGTGTGTTTGTGAGGGGCAGCAGTACAGGGTGGACCAGTGTTGGTGCAGTGTGTGTGTGTATGTGTTTGCCCTAGGTGTTAGGTTTCTGTATGTGTGTAAGCACGCACACAGTCACACATAATGGCTGCCATGTACAGGGTTTTGTGGACAGCCATAGACTGCACCTGTCAGGTCATCCAGATCAGTGTCTGTGGGCACGGACACGGTACCTGTGCCTGGCAGGGGTGCTACGGGCCGTATCCGGTACTAACCCAGACTGGGTACTGTCGTCAGAAGCAGGGGTGTGCTGACTGGACACAGTTCCTGTTGGGACTGTGCAGAGCCACGTGCACGTGGTCTCCTGGGCGTCTGATGACAGCACAGACCCAGCATTGCTGGGGCTGGTGCTGGCACTTGAGGTGCGTGAGTGGGCCTGTTGTCATCCGCGGCCACTGCCAGCTGGTGCTGTTGCTGGCATACGGCCATGTCGACGTCGCAAACGCACACCATCGCCCTGGCCCATGGACATCTGGTTGTGGAGCAGCTGTTCTATGCCCCCACAACGTCTGTCAACGACATCTGTGAGGTTACGGATAGCATTCGCAACGTCATGCATGCCGTCTGTCATGGCTGTGCGACATGCTCTCAGCTCCCTCAGACCCTGTCTGGTGTACCTTTCCATACGTGCCTGTGCCTGCATGACAGTTCTGAACATAGTGGAGGTTGACATACCTCCTTGGGCACGTCGGCCAGAGGCAGTACGGCCACGGATGCCCCCACGAGAACCCATGGGCGACTGTCTGTGTGGTACCATTGGAGGACCCTGCTCATGGCTGCCTTGTGGGGATGCATGTACCACAGGTACCACATTACCCTGATCTATGCCCACTGCAGACTGTCCATCACCTAGGGACAATGGTGACAAAGGATGTAACGGCAGGATGACTGTGCGCATTGACGGGGTTGACAGCTGTGTACTGTCAATTGGCTGACCAATGGTGGACCCAGACACACCTTCCTGCACCATTACAGACATTTCATCATCATCAGTACCTGGGGCACAAGATTCAGGTTCCCTGCTGCAGGTCACCAGAGCAGCACCAGAACCTACGGGAGGAAAACAGGGAACACAGAATACAGTCCCAACACATATTTGACAGAGATGCACTTCAATACTAATGCACACATTCAGAAATGGACACATGCACTCATGGACACTAACACACATGCACACATGGGCACAGGCACACTCGCACACATGCACACCCCACAGTAAACACGCACATCAGTACCGTGTTACACTACTCTTAATTTAGTACAACTGGTTATTACAGTTATTATTAACACACTCACCAGCATGTCTACTACAGCGTTACACTACCCTTACTAGTATTATAAATTGTTTTTCAGGTAATGTTACAAACACTCACCAGCATGTATGGCCTGCCTCGTTGCTAGATGGGAGGGACCTGGAAGTGTGAAGAGAGTAATGTCAGTGGGCACAAGTGAGCCATTTGTTTTGCACATGATACAGTACAGTAGTACACTAGTTCCCTTATACACATCAGCTGCTCATAATGTCTGTATCACACATGCACAATTACATATCATGATGACATATACATACCACATGCACACCTTATGCGTGCATGAAGTAACAGTGTACAGAACAGTCATATGTACATACCAGGAGTTAACTCTAATCTCACCCTTACCTCTCTTCAAACGACAACTCAAACTGTACTTCCAGAACCACTGGCTTTGTTCTTGTTGGACTCCAGGCTAATGTCCCTCTCCCCACCATCTCTTTACCTTTAACCCCCTCATTGTGCATAAAAACTAGCTTCTACCCTGTTTCTTTCACCATGATGTCCTTCTATGCTCTGACCTACTTCTCCCATCCCTCCCACCTCCTCTTGACTGTCTTCCTTCTTTTCCTCACTTCCCTTCTTGACCCCTGCCTCTTTCCTATTATTTTATCTTTCATACTCCTTCTACCTCTCTACCCTTCTAAGCCCTAAGTATTATCTATATGGCTCTTGCCTTATTGCATAACCGTTATGCTTTAGGTAGAATTGCTTTGAAACCAACAGTACATTGTGTATGACTCTAAACTGTTTGAGTTCCTTAAATGTATGTTGATTTAATTAACAGGCTGGTGTATATTTCTATTCTGTTGGCTGTCTGTATTAATAACTTGTCTGTCTGCCTTTATTATGTTATGTGTGGAGCTTTTCTCCCCAGGCCTCTACTGAAAGTGGACATATATCCAGCTAGACTGTCTTGGTCAACAAATGTAACAGTAATAACAATAAATAAATATGGCATCTTACCTGCACGCTCGGTGTCTTGCTGCTGTGTGGATCCAACCTCTATCATGATGCATGGCTGTTGCTGTTGTTGTTCTGGGGCTGGATCCACAACACTTAGCAGTAGCCCCTCCTGTCTGGTGAGGGGGGGATGTGTGGCCACCCCCCCACCTGTGGCAACCTGTTGCCTGCGGATATCTGCAGCACGCTGGCGGACATTTCTAATCAAATCACTGCAGTGATGTCTCACCTGCTCATATGTCCTATTATGCATGCCAACATCATTTATCCTGCTAGGTAGGTTTTGCCACAGTGCAGACCTCTCCTGCTGATTCTGGGTGGTGCGTGAGAACAGGATGGCATAGTCACGCACCAGGCTCTGGTGAATCACGTCATCTTCTGCAGCAGAATATGCTGGGTTCCTTTTTGGAGCCATGTTGATCGGGAAAGGTACACAAACAGGTTATCAGCATAGTATCTCAGCAATACATGGTACACATTCTATACAGGGAGTATTAAATTGTACTTATTACTGCTTGGTTGTAACTTGATTACAGTGTAGCTATCATTCTAAGTCATTTTTACTAAGCACTTGGCCTTCATGCCAGTTGTTTTACATTAGGGAGGTTTGTGGCAAGCACTGTGCTGGCAGGAGACATATCTTTCATCCATTGAAGTTGGGAACTGCTGATTGAGGGCCCAGTGTACAAGTGTATTAGTTCTGGTATAGGCAGTTGGCCTTCAGCCCAGTTATTTAACATTAACAAGGTTTGTGGTCTGCACTTGTGTGTGACAATAGGCTGTACTCTGCCATTCATAGCTGGGGACATCTGGTTTCAGGTTTATAGTGCCTGCATATCTGAGCTGTAACTTACTGACATTGCTACACCTTGTTTGTTGTAGCAAACACTACATCCAGGCCTCCTGGATCTACCTTTGTTTATATGCTTGTTATTTGTTAGCTTGTTATTTCACTGGTATGCTACTTCCACATAATACACAGCTTCTCAACACGTCTGTGACTCACTACTGATATCTGCATTGCTTACTGTACGTACTTCCATGTTACACATGACAGCAAGTGACTGCTTGTCATTGTTGCATTTACTTAAATGTGACACATTGCACTTAGGTTACCTGGCACTTGCTCACTGATGCTTTTATATCAGTCAGCAGTTGTAGGTAATATCAGTACACCCTCACTCCCCAATGGACCTTGTTTTCAATTATTACGGATTTCACAATAGTATTCTAGCATGTCCAGAGGTCAGTTGTCAGTTCCCTCCCCAGTCCAGCTGGTGAGTGTGGTACTCCAGAGGCAATGTTAGAACAGCTGCATGTACACAGACAACCCCCTCCTCCTAACAACAAATTCAAACTCATGTGAGTGATGCAACCATATACCAAACTGGAAGCTAGGCTCTGTCTACTCAATACCGCCATAACCAGTCAGGTGGCGAGGGAAACCACACTCACTACACTTCCAGTCTCACATAGACCTACCACGACAGCAGAACTAACACATGATCACACATGAACATACTTGTAGGCTTGGACTACAGGTCTGCCTACGCAGCAGAGACCTCCTAAGTAGACACTCAGGCAACCACTACCACGGAAATGTACACGTGCAACACATATCACACAAAGCCAATGTGCTGAACACTCACAGTCATTAACAGTACACAACACACCTCATACACCTGTACTAGGTGCCTCTATCATCAGGCACACTAACATCACATTCACCAGGCTTAACGAGGTGAGGGTAACGGTGTGCAGCCTGTCGGGCACTATGACCTGCCACATAACACAAACACTCAGGTAACCCCAAGGCAAGTACAGGTATGACTCAGTCAATGTCCATGCTGGTGTGAATGACCTGACACATACCTCCCTGGACTACATGACATGAGACAGTACAGAGCTCTCTGAGCACGTAGCCCGAGACAGTTTGACCCTGACCTTGAGTAGCACCCTACCCTCACTAAGAACAATGCCACAATATCAAGGCACGATGATCCCTTCCATCAATTGACTGACATACTGGTGTCATTCACAGGTGTGCCAATGCCTGCCATCTTGGGGTGGTATGCTTTGCTAGGGCCAGCTTGCACCTGTCACCCCTGTCCTATTGGAATTTGGTGGAGACTCTTGCTACACCCATAGTGCCTGTATTGGGCAAGGCTCATAAGGCAAACCCACATCCATTTGTATCACAAAGGATGAGGAAGTAAGAGTGATGCTACTCAACACCGGAAGAAAAGACCTCAGGATGCACGCACTCAAAACCCTACTTAGCATTCTGGACATCGATATCTGTGCAGTAACATGAACCTGTTTCAGGTTTCACAGGAGCACACCAGTACTACCAAGTTATAGCTGTTACCATTCTTGTCGGCCCCAACACTTGAACAAGGGAGGGGGAGTATCAGTATTCAATGCAGATTCCCATGACTCCACATTGGTGGCAAAGTAAAACATAGGTGTTAGGCCATTGAGTACAGAAGACATAGTTGGGGACCTGGGGAAGAAACATGGTAGCGGTCTGTCATTTGTCAACCACATGGCCAACGTGGATTGAAAGACTTGTTATATAGCCCAGCTAATCATGAGGGATTCACATGTATGGCAGGGGAGGTCATTGTGCCTCTTTACTCATCCATCATCAGTCCTATAATTGCGTACAATGCACCTTTTGGGATGTACCTAACCAGACACCTACAGCAACTGGTACAGGACAACAGTACCTCATCAAGGGGATGCAATGGCTCACACAGATGCCATATGCTGCCCAGGTAAAGTAAATCCAGCTGGACTCAGTGGCATACTGCCTGTTCAGAGGCAATCTGTGCATGCCATATACAGCCATGTCCTACCCAGCAGTAATGAACATGCTGCACCTCAGGCAATCAGAGTCCCATACAGCCACATGCTCAGGAGAGCTGGACCTCAGCACTGACATACATGGACATGCTGGAGGGGCATATTCATAACTGAGAGGCTCCCTTCACTCTGTAATGAGCTCACACTACAGGTTAGGCAGAGTCCCTCATTGACTCTCTTCCATAGGAATCTGGATGAGTAGATGGAGATCATAGTTGTACCCCAGGTATCACTTCTATGTCACTGTTAGACAGAGGCACAGTATACTAACGTCGGACAAGGGCATAGCAGCATAACATGTAATTGGGTGGTGAAAGACAAACACATTCTACTAGGCTTACCAATGCCTTAGGGCAAATAGCCTAGTATGAACCTATGAACATGTGTGTACTGCTATAGTACTTCTGCCATATGTTGCATGTGTGTGTGTTGTGGGGGATGCACAGGTAATGGCCGGATATTTCTGCACAGGCGACACGTCTGACACATTCTGGGTGTTCATCCCTACATACTGGATGTGTGTTGCCATCCAACCCTGTGATGTGGACACACATTACTCAGCCTGGATATACATATCCGAACAACACCACAAGCACAGTACACTACCTTGCTATGTATGCATGTAATTACACAGTTATTCACTAGTTATGACAGTGATGCTATCCATGCAGCCCATTGGGCCAGTGGAAGCCACAACACACACAGCCAGCACCTTTGCATATGCTTACCACAGACATCCCACATACTGCATGTACTGTGTACACACATATCTAACCCAGAACAACTGCACGCCACTTATTAATCCTGTCCAGTGGACTACAGATACAGGCATATTGTATAACAATAGTAGGAGGCTACTGCAGCACGGGGAAGATTCACATGACGGCAAGGCATCTGTGGTCAGCAGTGTTAAGATGCTTCACATTCACCAAATGCACAGATATTGGCAACATTGTTGCAGACAGTTTAGGTGCAGGTACCCTCCCCCCATTCTCCTACACATGTGGTATTAGTTATGCCAGATGACTGTAACCTCCCTATCCTCTCACATGTCCAGGTGAGAGCCACCCTCATCATTGCAGGACACATAGCATCACTGTTACGAAATGGTATCCCTGGATGTGTGCTACATTCACCCCTGGAGGACATAGCACCACATTACAGACTGATATTAATCCCTGGCCATACTACAGGATATGTACCTGAACAGTGCCATACATACACAGTGGTCCCACACCAATGAGGAGTAACCTCTACTGACCCTGGTAACTACTGCATCATATGCACAACTGGCCTTTTGTTCTCATCTATAGAAGTTTTAAGTATGGGCAACATGTACAGCAATATTACATATGTGTATATTTCAGGACTATGTTCACACAACCTATCTCATGGACATACCTATAGATAGTGAACTATGATACATTTGGAGGTGTCACAGTAAACACAGTATTAACCTGCTACTTTGCATTACCTTTGTTTGTGGCAGCTGTTGCTGTATCAGTGATGCTGCTTGCTGCTTGCAGTTTTCTGCTGCTGCTGCTGGTTTTGCTGCTGTCAGTCTGTTTATTTTTGTATTTCTGTTTCTCTCTCTCTCTCTCTCTTTCTCAGGTTTGTGCAATGATTGTATTGCATATGTGGAGTGTGGGTACTGAATGCTTTTGTAGGTATCTGCATAGGCCCATGTGATGGCCTCTGCACCAATTGTAAGGCAGCATTGGCTAATTGCATACAGCCAGTTGTGTACTGATTGCATGTCTCACTGTGATTTCAGGACAGTGCTATAAAAAGGTATGTGAGATAGGCGTTGCCCTTTCAGATTGTAAGGGCGTGGACCATGCTGGTATGCTGTTGGAAAATGTTCTGTGAGTGTGAAGGTTAGTACATCTCTCATGCTTCATGCTGTGTTGTGAATTCAGGTTGCTGCATTTCTCCCACCTGTTCCCTGTAGTGAGTGTGTATGCATACTGACACCCACAACTATATTTATTATGTATTGCTATATATACATATACATACTGTCATATATGTACATTAGCTGACAATATTGGGCACAAGCTAACAATTTTCAGGGCTGTTTCTGTTAACACACACTAGTATGGGAATCCAGTAATTGGGACAGTGAAGGTCTGTCTGACATGCTTAGGGTAGTACACATACTATATTGCCTTTATCTTCATTCCTACTATTACATGTTCCACTTATTTAGCACTATATTCCTGTATGTGAGTCATGTCTTGCTGGTAGGTCGTACAGACTAGTGTTACAATGGTCTTGTGGTAGGGCCTACTAGTATGCTTGTATTTTGCTTTCAAATTGAGTACAGGGTCTATCAATCAAAGTGCTGGAGGCACCTTCCAGCAGTTAAGGGGTTAGTAGGTCTCACAGGAGTCAGGCTGTGTTGCAGATTCTGGATGCTGCATTTATCTTCAGTGTCTCCTGTAGTGAGTGTGTATGGATACTGACACCTATGACTATATTTCATATGTATTACTATATATTTATATATATGTAAGTGTACATTTACATACCTTCTTATGTGTACATTACCTTACATTATTATGTACAAGCGAACAATTAGTAGGGCTGTTTCTGTTAACACTGAACTAGTGTGGGAATCCAGTACTTTGGCCATTAAAACTCTACCTGAAATGCATTGGGTAGTACACCTCCTATATTGCCTTTATATTGATTCCTACTATTACATGTTATATTTATTTTAGCACAATGATCTCATGTGGTAGTCATGGCTTAGTGGTAGGTCATACAGACTAATGTTACCAAGGTCCTGGGTTTGAGACTGGCAGTGGGATTTTATTTTTCTTTCCAAACCTTCCAGATGAGTACAGGACTTGTCAATCAAAGTGCTAAAGCCACCTTTAAGCAGTTAAAAGGGTTAGTGGGTCTCAGAGGGGTCAGGCTGTGTTGCAGATTCTGGCTGCTGCGTTTATCTTCACTGTCTCCTGTAGTGAGTGTGTATGGATACTGACACCTACGACTATATTTCTATGTATTACTATATATTTATATATATGTATGTGTACATTTACATATCTTCTTATGTGTACATTACCTTACATTATTATGTACAAGCAAAAAATTAGTAGGGCTGTTTCTGTTAACACTGAACTAGTGTGGGAATCCAGTAATTCGGACATTAAAACTCTACCTGAGATGTATTAGGTAGTACACCTCCTATATTGCCTTTATATTGATTCCTACTATTACATGTTATATTTATTTTAGCACTATGTTCTTGTATGGCAGTCATGGCTTAGTGGTAGGTCATACAGACTAATGTTACCAAGGTCCTGGGTTTGAGACTGGCAGTGGGAATTTATTTTTCTTTCCAGACTTTCAAAATGAGTACAGGACCTGTCAATCAAGGCACTTTTAAGCACTTAAAACCAGGTCTGCGCTCGTTTGCGCGGAGCTCACGCATGCGCACTTGCGTTTAGCTACGTGCACACAAGCGCACAGCCGCGCTATTTTCTTTGAAAGAAAAGAAAAAGGGGTGACAGGAAAGTGGTGAAAAAGGGGTCACAAAGAGGGTAAGACAGTAGGGAAACAAGCGTGGGATTTGCAGGAGGGATGTAGGTAAGGCCCATAGATGCCCATGTCTTTAGCAGCAACAGCTGTGCATTTCCATGTATTTTGGTGAGTCATTTGAAACCTTCCACCCCTGAGAGAGGTGTCAGGACAACATTAATGTTTGTTGTAGAGCCAATTGTAATTAACCATTTCAATGTCAAGCGGACCTGTGTGCGACATGGACAGCTATGTATGGGGCGTAATTTTTTTGTGGGTACAGAGTGCCCTTTTTTTTTTTTTTTTTCAGGGGAGAGTGGTATGTCAGGTGAAGGAAGTCGGTATAGCTGGGGAGGTAGGTTGGGTAGGTTAACAGACAAGACAGACAAGACGCATACAGGGGCGGTGTATGACACACGTGGGGGGGTTACACAATTGACGAGGACGGAGGTTGGGATATCCAAGACGCATGAGCCCACAGATGGCAACAGTGGAACTGATATCCCCACCCATTAGCAGTTGCCACTGTTCCTTCACAGCCCAGGACGGGGCTGTACTGGAGGCTGTGTAGGCGGGGCAACGGCCGGGGCCGTTAGCTGTGCCACACGAGCCTCGAGCTGGCGTAGTGGCCCAAGAACGGAGTCTTGGATCTCCCTTCGCACCACAGACTGGACACCTTGGAGGGTGAGTGGACGAACTCCTCCGGCCACGCTTGCAGAGGGGGGACGGGCCCCATCCCCTGCAGCGCTTCCACCCGAAGGTGGCACAGGGCCACTGGAGGAGGGTCCAGACTGGGCACTAGTGCCAGGTGCAGTCACCAGCTGAGGTGGGAGAGGTGGGTCCACTGGGACCTGCCTTCCCAAGCGTTCTAGGTTTGTGAGTAGTTATGTTAGTTTGGGTTAGTGGCATATTATTCCATTCAGATTAGTTGTAACAGCATGCATTGGTATTCCCATTAAACAAACACCCAGATATTAACACCATTGAACAAGGGGCATATCAATATCACATGCATTATTTGAACGGAAATACACAATCAAACAACATGCAGGGTTGATTAATGGCAACAGGCCATCAGATTTTCAGGTATGAACAGGGCACATGCACGAACAGACATGCATATATGTTTGGAACGGACAAATGTCCATGGTTAATGAAATGTTCACATACCAATATTTATTGGGTGTTGTTATACGGAATTATAGGGTTGGGTGGAGATAGAAAGTGATGACACATTCATAAGTTACACATTGATATACATTTGTAATAGGTACACAATTAAGTTGAGGCTGATGTTTCAAAATGATTTTTATTTGACTGCCATGCTACACCTGTTACAAATGCATCACTATTCTACCTATTTTTAATTTGATCAGATACATCATCCTGCTACACTTTGATGACAGGACAGGGGACAACTATGGCTGTTTAGTCTGTCAGATAATCATTCATTCTATCTGCAAATTGTTTACTGTTATCATCATATACAGATTTTGGCCTTGACATTCCAGATTCAGACACACTGAAATCAGTTTGGCATGTTAATTTGTACTTCACACATTTTTATTTATTTATTTATTTTATTTTTATTTTACATTTGTTGACCGGGATAGTCCGACTGGATACATGTCCATTTTCAGCGGAGGCCCGGGGAGAAAAGCTCCACAAGGAATGATACAATATAGTTACAAAAGAGTGAAATAGTAGTGCAATAAAAAATAGCAGAAAGGAGGAATAGGAAAATACAAAATTACAAAATTACATACAATTTAGTTACTATAACCTAACAGTTTAATTAGGATTCTTAGTGCAATTATTACAGTAGTACAATAGAAAAAAAACAAGGTACTAAACCACATGCATTTAGTTCTGTGGAAACACACTGGGGCTAATATATTCAGGGGTTATTACTACTTTATTTATTCATACATGACCCTTTCTGTCACTCTCACACATCCTGCAACTTCACAGTTCAGGTTGGTACTTCTAGGCTTTGTTCACATATTAGACCTGTGTTGATTCAAACACTTTCCAACAGCCTCACTTCTGTCATGATTCAGCATTTCAACAGGGGATAAATCACACATGTGACTACCTCAGATTCTGAAGCTGTACTCTGGAGACTACCACAGGTTATACTACATTTAATTAATGGTGGGACATCTGTATTACAGCACTATTTATTTCTATAAATTATTTTTCCAGTCACACTTGCATACTGATGAACTTGTTGCAGACATACCTGCAAACTTTCAATTCTTGCTTGCACATTAGATTACTTTTAATCAATACACTGCAGTGTTCTGATACATGCTACACTATAATATTTATTTACAAGTACTAGATGGGGTTACTAACCTGCATGGTGGCGCAGCCAGTCTACGGTCATGCGTCTCACGGTTCGCAGAGTGGAAACCTGCAGCTGTAATACAAAGGAAGTAATATTGGACTACACATCTCCATGGTATCAGCTAGTTGAAATCGTTACATACATGAGTAATATGTAACTTACTCAGTAGTGGGGCGTTGGGCATATCCCGGGCCTCCTGGATCCATTGGGTCAACTGGTCTTGCTTACGCCGCTTCAGGTCCGCATGGTGGTGACGGACCTGCTCACCAGTGCGTGGAATGCCAGTAGCACTGGTCAGATCACGAGCCAACTGGTCCCATGCCTCCGCCCTGTACATTCCCCATGAGACCTGGCCCTGCATGAGTTGAGCCTCGTGATGATGGACAAGGAGCCAGACCATGTATCTGGACTCCTCAAAGCCCCAACGCTGTGCTCGGAAGCAACGTCCCTCACCTACTCCACTCATTCTGACTGCAGGTCTGTTCTACAATCGGTTATGCTGTGTATTCCCGCCTATGGGGCTTATATATGCTGCTTTTCCCGCACATTTCTCTGATTGGCCGTTTTGGAATTGTATCTACTTCACTGAAACTGCTTTATCATGCTCCATTCTGTATTTTATCCCATATATATGCTATTTCTGCATTTCTAGGTATTGCTGTCATGGCTTAGTGGTTTAGTACCTTGACTCTAGTGCATGGTATCCTGGGTTCGAATCTAACCACTGATTTTTAATTTTCATGACAGAAATGAGTTGAGGACCTATCAATCAAACATGCCATAAGCACTTTTAAGCACTTAAAATCAGGTCTGCGCTCGTTTGCGCGGAGCTAACGCATGCGCACTGCCAGTTAGCTTGTGGGAGCGGCGCGCAAATGGTGTGCGCTGGGATAAACCTTAATTGGCTAGTGACACACATGTTGAGCTAAGCACAGCTAGTTGCAAACAGTTTCAGCATGTTAAACCGGTGCTTAGCAATGGGCATACTGATTGCAGCTTTTTAAACACTACGCAGCTACGGGCACTGTGTCTCACAGCAGCTTAGCTATCGGTACATTTCTAATTATTTTTATTATTGTGTTACTTCAATATGTATGCTCCATTTCATTCCATTTTACAAAAGGGTATACTTTTACATTTGGACAATACTGTCAGGGGCTTTTTTAGTGCTTATTTACAAAAAGAAAAAGGTTGTTGTGTGGGCTCGAACCCTGCCTGCCTACTCTTAAGCCGGCAACTCTACCACTAAGCTATTTCTTCTTGGCTTACTTTGCATATGTAGTTCTCATATCCTTTTCCACTGATTGCTAACTGCAGTTGCGCTAGTAGCACACCACAGCGCACACAGTAGCACACATTTATGGGGGTTAAAAAAAATAAAACAGTTTTTATTTTCATTTTATAGCCTCTGTTCACTTTGTACACTGATGGTCTGTGGGGGAATGTGTTGTGTAGTGTGTTTGTTTACATTTCCATGGCTTCTCTCGTGACTGTTTACTTTCAGCCATTATACACTTACGGGGGCGTGTCCGCATGCAGGGCTTAGCCTACGGACACGCCCCCTACTATCTTACACGGACCGTGTAAGAGTTACAGTGTGATTCAGCATGCCTCATGCACCTCATGCATATGCATGACATGCTGACATCACACCGTTTAACTGCAGCCTCCGTGTAAGAGTTATAACTCTTACACGGAGGCTTCCTGAATCTGGCCCTATCTCTTTTGCTACCAGTCACCCTAGGAGCTCCCCAAGGATCCATTCTTGGCCCCCTGCTTTTC